>NW_024104538.1:713744-854850 GCF_003945595.2 Pipra filicauda
CTGTCCATAAAACTTCAGGACAAGGAGCTGTCAGTCTCTTTAGGAGAGTTTGTCCAAACAAATCAGCAGAGATTTCCCTTTAAAACCAACTTAATTAATGTGCAAAGATTTTAGAAAGCTTTTCCCTTTTGAAAGAACCTTTTGTTGTCCTGTGTGACTGAAAAGGCCTGTGAGTAGCACTGAGACTGTGAAATCTCTGGTGCAAATGAAGTGGCACACTGTTAAACATGACTATTAAACTATTTTCTTGGGAGTTGTTTTTGATTTGTGTGGAATAGATTAAAAGTCTGTTTCAAATCCCACAAGATTTCCCTTGGAGTATAATTATACATGAAACAGAATAAGAAATGCAGTCCAACAATTGCTTTAATTAGATGGTAGTTACTGAAGCTGTCAGTGTGCCTAGTCCTACCTACACAGAACTAAGAAGGAAGAGTTAGGTAATGGAATTGTTGATAAATGTTTGCAATTCAGAGGAATTAATTATCTGTGTAAATAAATAATAGGCTAGAAAAACTGCAGTCAGCTGATGGGATCTTGCTCTTCATCATCATCACTGATGGTATAGTACCTATTTTAAAGACCAATTTGATGCCTTAATAAAGCAGCCCTCAAGGGTCTGCATTGCTCCCTTTGAGCAATACAGCTTTCTGCAGTTTTATGGGGTATGAAACTTGTAATAAGACTAAGTTCTAATAATATTATAAGCTTGACATTGGGAACACTTGAGGGTTGTTTGTTTGGGGGTTTTGTTTGTTTGGGGTTTTGTTTGTTTTTATTTTGGTTTTTTGTTTTGTTTTGTTTTTTTTCCCCCGTTAGCCATTTTGTCAATTAAATGAGTTTGACTACTTCTGAATACAGCAGAAGGGATGAAGATATTAATTCTCTTTGACCAGTCAACATTTGTTCTAGTACTCACAAACTGTGGAGCCTCTGTCATTGCTCTGAAGCATCTGCCAGAAGAGGAGGCAGGTGGGAAGGACCAATATTTAGTTCTTGACTGGAAGTTTTTATATTCCTACAATTCATGTACTTACATTTACAATGTTACACAAGCTCATAAAATAGGAGGTCAGTTTTGTTGCTGGGGGCTTTCAGAAACACTGCAGAGAACTGAACATCTTGTGTGCTTCTTGCAGCCAGGTCCAGTTTTAAACCCATTTTAGGTCAGAAGGTATTAAAATTCTCATACTTGATACAGTTGGCCCTGTTGTGTGTATGTGTTCCCTTGATGCTTTTGTGGCACTTTAATGGACAGCCATGGCTGAGAAGAATGGCCAAAAACTTATTGAACCATAAAGGTCTTCCTTTTTATTCCCACATAAGGATAATCAAAAGATTGTCCTTTCATCACTGGAAACAAAGCACATGGAAGACAGAGGATAGGAGCAGTGCTACTGTCTCTAGACAGATCTGCATGTAAAATATGATGTGGCATTCTTTTTCCCTTGTGCTAGGTGAGGTGTAGCAATGGAGACAAGAATGTAAAGTAACTGTGTTTTTGATGGGGAGAAGGTATTGATTTTCAGCTCTAGGAAAGGTAGATAAAGGTATTTGAGTTTGCTCACTTTCCAGGTTGTTAGGTAATATCATCTTACCACATTCCTAAAAATACCCCAATACAATGATAAGCTTCAGACTCGAATGCAGCTGTTCCAGTTGTTTTCCTTATGTTGTTCAGTCAAAGCCCCAAAAATGGTGTTCCTTAGAGAATATATTCGATTCTCAGTTGCAAGTCTTTTGGAGAGTTATGTAGTTGAGGATGTGTTCTTGAAAGAGACAACAAAGCAATTCCCAGTTCTGTGAACAAAAACACAAGATTCATTTCCGTAGATTGCAGAATCCTGCTATTTTTCTCTCAGCTTAACTGAATTAATTATTGTTCACAGTTTCAGTGAATGTACAGAGAAATACTGGAATAAAATAAAAACTCTGACCTCTTGCTTAATTGCATATTAAATCTTCATAGACAAGAAAATCTGAATCTCTTTAGGGAGGCTTTAAGGCACATAGAAGTGTATGGTTAAAGAGAAAGAAATGTACTGGCCCCCTGAGCAAATGAAGAACAAGTGAGTACCATACAAATTTCTTTTCTACCTATCTCTTCCTTCCTCCAAACCCATCCTGATAAAGGACTTGATTTAGGCAATAAATATATACATACAATTTGCATTTTTCCCCTAAGTGTTTCATTTTGCAACATTATCAGTGTTCTCTTCCATGGTAACATAATGAGAACCTCAGAAGTGGGATTTAAAAATGGTATTTAGGCCCCTGATTTAAGTTACAGATTTTTAAGGATAGTCTGATGCCTAAGTGAACTCAAACATTATATTAAAGCTTTACAGATAGTCCTTTGCATTTGTGGGGCAGAAGGTACACACTGCACTCACGAGCTATTCTCAAAGTCTATTATTTTAGAAAAGATACGATTGCCTTCATATTCCAGTGCATTGTCATAGTCCATCATTTAAGATGCAGGCATGAAATAGTATCCATTCCCAAAACACCAATGAAGCCACTTGAACACTTCTAGCTTCACTATGTCACCAGGTGTCAATCACCTGAAAAATGTGACTGCTGAATTCACTGTGAAGCATCCCCACATTTATATACTGAGTACCTACATATAGCTTATGGAAGTCAGAATGAGGAATAGAAGGAAAGGAGGCACATCACTGTCTGTTGGCACAGTGATGCCAGCATCTCCTATGATGAGTGAACTGGGAACAGCAACTTCTTGGACCTGATCACCATGCTTCTACATCTCATTTGCCCCATAAGGAGTTGCTGGTACTCTCATATCAAGAGGTAATTTCTGATACCTTGGCACTTTGCCAGACAGGCTTAATAGAAGAAGCTGCTGTACCAAAGTCTGAATATACTGGCGTCCTGATATGGCACAGGAAACCAGGTAACAGCAATGGTATTAGGCAAGTTAAAAATAAGCATTTGTAAATATTAGACTAAGTAAAGAAGGAAATAAGTCCTCTATTTAGGCAAAAATACTTTGTCTTGTTTTGTTGAAAAGCACATGTTGAGATGAGTGAGGAGGAATTGATGAAGGGACAGGATGAATTGTCCACATTGATGAATGGACATGATAGAACAGGCTGCACTTCCATTCAGATATCCCAGTAAGTCCTTTGTTGTCTGTTCACACTATTACTCCAGCACTATTTAACTCCACTCCCCTGCAGGGGATTTCCTGTGGGGAGTGAGCCTCAGGAAATAGCACTGAGCCTGGATAGTTAACACCCTTGTTCTCTGCAATACAACTGGGATTTTTCTGACCATAGGATGGAGTGTGAGGGAAGGCAAAGGTTGCTGCAATTACTTGGAAGCTTGACTGTTGGAGTGTGTTGCCTGCAGGTATTTTATTTGTTCTGAAGATCTTTATATTTGTAAGTTTAGGTGTTGTTTTTTTAACTTGTGTTCTACCAAGCAATAACCAAATAATCCTTGGTGGTTACTGGAGATGTTCAAACAGACCCAACTTTGGTTTTCATGAATTATTCAGCAGATAAGTTCAGCTAGAATTCTAAAGCCTGCTTTTTTTATTTTTAGTTAGCACCTTTACAGGTTGGAAAGTTACAAATGGTTCCTTTGCATTCTTCAGCCTTTTAAGAAAATGTTTTCTTCTTTACTATGCCTACCCTTGTTTCTACAACACAGTCAGCTTCCAAGGCAGGTCAATAGGTTTAAAAAAAAAAATCAAAAACTTACTACTTGGAGTAGGTTGTCAGGAAAGTTGTTGTTTCACTTAGCAGAGACAGCAGTCAGGAAATTCTGAAGGCAAGAGGAAGTCCCACCATTAACAAGTTGAGAAATGTGCTGGCACAGCCAGGAAAGTTCTCAGACCCATCACTGCTGAAAGCTGGATGGGGGGATGAGGCAAAGTTTAGAGGAAAAGCAGATTCGATACCAAAGGATTCAGGAGCATAAGCACTGAAAATCTTATCTCTTTTTAAACTTGAACTTTATCAGCTGCTGAAGACCTAGAGCAGGATTGTCTGAGTGTTTCATCTTTTGGGAATTGCCTGTCTGTGATGGTTTAGGAATGGTATTTTCCAGTTTAGTCTCCCACTAAAAAGACCACCAGCAGCTCCCCTTCCCTTGTGTGGGAGACACAAAAGGAAGAGATCACAGGCTGAGATAAGAACTGTTTACTGGAAACAGCAATGAGATAGGAAAACAAACAGTAACAGAAACAATAAAGCAAAAATATACAAAAGAGAGGATGATTCACATGCAAAAATGCTCACCTGTTTGCCCTGGGCAACAATGAAGACCTGATAGACAGCTTTCCCCCTCCTGCCAATGCTTTTTTTGACCAGAAGCCCTGGTCATCTTCTTGGAAGTCAGAGAGTCCCTTACCCTTGCCCCTGACAATGTGAGGTGATATGGAATAACTTATTGGCTGTGCTTACAGAGCTCCAGGATCCACCCTCTTATGGCTACTGCAAAAAATTAGCTCTGTCCTGGACAGAACCAAGACACCTGTAAGAGCTACATGAGCCATGGGTTTTCAGAAAGGAACAGAGTTTATTGTGCAATGTCTGTTTCCATGGTGGAAGGGAAACAGCATTGCCTTTTTCTTCTCATCTGAGGGGAATATCTAGAGTTATGACCAGTCACAGTGTCATAACCGGAGTTATATTCTGGTTTTGGGCATACAAGGGGAGATGTTGAAGATGGTCATGTGAATTGGTCAACTGAATTGGAAACCATTCCTCAACGTGTATATATTTGGGAGGGTAGATGGGTCTAAATGTGAATAGAATCTCTATTAAAGGAACAGATTGCTCAATAAAACTCTTGAATTATTAGCTTTGAGGAGTTTACCCCCTTCTTTAGTAAAATGAGATTTTTTTTGCCTAAGAAGTATGTGGCATTATGAGTACCCTTGAAAACCTCTAATCAGTATGTTCTCCAACTGTGGAAATCTTTTCAACAGTTCTTTCTACAATAAAGTGGCCTTTCTCTCTCCTTCCTTCTCTGTTTTGTTTTTTTTTTAGAATGACTTAATAGCAGTATGTGTGAATCAAAGTTTTTCAGAGAGGTGCCTTAATTTAGGCTAAACTTGTTCCCTCAATAAGATGCAGCATTTTTTGAAAACCAGTTTTATATACTACAGTACAGGTTCCCATGCCAACATCTTAAATGAGCTGTTCCTATGCTTTTCTTCCCAAGAATGGCCAAATAGCGATGAGGACAAGTGCACTGGCTGCTATGCCACAACCTTTGATGTTGGACGTTGGGGAAAGGTCTTCTACGTTGCTGGGTGCTTTTGGAAAATGAGACCTGGAATAATATGTAAACCAGGTAATTACTGAGATACTGTGGACTAGACAATCTTCAAAATACCTCTGTATTTTCCAAGGCAATCTATATGAGTTACTTGGTTAACTCGGGCTTCATGAATCAACTGGGGAATGGTGTTACTCCACCTCCTCTTCTGGATATCGTTAGATGTGTGTCAACCTTCCTCTTTCTCATCTATTTAGAAAATACTGTCTAGAAGAAAATAGGGTACCTGTGACAGCAGAGATGAAGAAGTGCAGAAAAAAATTCCTATTGGGATGTGGCATTTGTTGTTGTTTTCCTGGAGACCTAGCTGATAGTGTAAGGGAATAAAGATTATATGAATGGAATTATCTATTTTTCTGGCATTTGCTTTATCTTTGGAGGTTTTTTTTAATTTGTTTTGTGTTTTTGTTGCTTCTCATCTTTTCTGACTTGCCTGTGAAGCTCTGCCCATTCTGCAGAGCTCACTCTGCACATGTTTCTGAGCAGAAATGAAAGTGAATGAAAGGAAGTCATGGCATTATGTATTTACAATATCACTGTTAAATGCCAGGCAAGCACGCAACAGAGCCAGTGCCTTGTAGGCAATGCATTCACTTGAACTGCATCTTCCTGTCACCACAACTATCAGGGCTTTGTGATATGGAAATGTGAGAAAAACAGCAAAAAAAAAAAAAATCTTAAGGATGCAGTGGAGTGATTTAGATGTTGATAGAAACAGAACTGGTTTTGTGTTTATATGAAGTCCCCAGAGTAAATAGAGATGTGACTCAATTCTACCATATCCCTTGCATGAATAGTATTTGTCTCTTTGTTAATGTCTGACATTAAATTGTGTGCTCTTTCTTTCTCTCTCTCTCTCTTTGTTCCTCGGAACTAATAATACAGCCCCTAGAAGTTCATTAATGCTGGCATGTCTCTTTGCTTCACTTTTGTAATGCATGAGAACACAAGCCTTAAATAAAATCTTTGTGAAGTACTTGCACTTGTCTGAAGATAAAAAGCATGTTCCTACATTTGCATTACAAAGAAGCCCATATAAGCATCTTCTTTCTCTGGCACCCTCCTTCCTCTGGGCTTGTATCTGATGGAAAAGGCAATTTCCAGCTAATAATTCTGAAAGCCTGTCATTTGTGTCTGTAATGAGAGGAAAGAGGTTTTTATTGTTGATTTTTAGTGGGCATTAGGCAGTGGTATTTGTTGCAGTTCTATGAGAGAGTGCAATGCACAGAAACACTACTAGGACCTCTAAATTCTCTGCTCTGTGCAAGCATTTCTGTTCCACTGGGTGACAATGAATAGCTCCGGATTCCTAGGACGGGGAAAACAGGTCTGAGAATGGGGAGGATTTTCTATAACCTGTTCTAATGTAGCTTGTTTCCAACCATGTTAGTAGAAAACTGGCATCATCTTCCTTTTGACAGAGGAGCGATTTCAGATTACCCAGGGGTAACTGGTCACCTGGACATGGTGCTGGGTAGCCTGCTGTAGGTGACTCTGCTTGAGCAGGGGGCCAGACAAGATGACCTCCAGAAGTCCCTCAGGTGTTCTGAGAAGCATGTCAGAGTTGTCTGGAGCAATTTATCTCCCTTGCAGCAGGCATTTAGTGACATTTCAAACCATATGTGTTAACAAGCCTGGGATGCAGCTGCCCATTTCTTAAAAGGGGAAGTTTTTCTTTTGATACTGTGTCAAATCCTTGTCTATTGTGCCAAAACATAGTCTAAAATGGGACTGTAAGATCTCCCAAATATCAGGAAATCAGACAGCAGTCTTGTACTAGCGCACACACACACACACGCGCACACACGTATCACATCAATATTTTGGCACGGAAACTCTGAGAACAACCTCTGTTAGAGGACAGTATTTACAGCCTTGGGAGTAATTAAGGTATGCAAAATAACTCTAGTCCTTCAGAAAAGAACTATTATGATGAAGTCCACCTTGACTTGTAGCCTTTGGAAAGGGAGAGATGAAAAAGACTCTCTAAGTTTGGGTGGGAGAAGTGAGAAAAGCTTACTATGGCTTGCGCTCTTGCTTACCTGTCCAGTACAACATAATGTACACTCTAGTATGCATGAAGAACATCTACCTGGCATATCCTAAGTCGGAGATACCCCTTAGACCCCTGAAGCTGCACTCAAGTGCTTGCACCTTTAAAGAGACTGCCAAGAGGATCAGTTGTGCTTTGAGATATGTGATTTTCAGGATTAAGACAGATTTTTATCGCCACAGAGCAGAGGATCGCAGTTTAGCCGGGAGAAGGGCTGTCAAGGTCATAGCATTTCCCAAGACTTCAGCACAATCCGGCTGTGTTTGTTTTAGATCATTCAATTTACCAAAACAGCAGTCGATTAGTTTAGTCCTCCTGGTTGCAGAAAACCCTGCAGTGCCCAGAGGCTGCAGCCAGCAGTAATAAAACTCCCTGAGTGCATCTTTCAAGGTGTGTAGCCAGCTAGTCCTTGAAAGGTGCCCATATGCTGTATCATGGCACAGTTCACGTTCTTCATATTTAATAATTTCATTACTAATTAATATGGTCATTACCACAGTGTGAAGAGAAAAGATTGTTATTAAAGGTTAATGTCATTGCTGCTTGTACCGTGCCTTGAATTGTTACAATTTTTTCCTAGATATTTAATTAAAATGATAAGTAACAATGCAATTATATTTAATAATGTATGTGTAACTGTGCTTATTTGTCCCTCTGTGTGGCCAGTGACTGCCTACAACAATGAGAGAGACAGATATATTAAATCCACAGTGGTTTTGCTTTCATTTTGCATGCTCATCTGCTTTCTGCTTCTCTCATGCTGGGTCGGCCTAGAGGTGAAGCTCCAAAGACACATGGACATGATGAAAAGCTTGTGATATATTTATGAGTCAAAAATATCACTTAGGTGTAGTGATAGCCTTGCTTAGGAACTGGGGAAGTTCCTTTGATATAATTTTCCCCAGCTATATCAACTGTAGAGTGAATTTCTATCAGGATTTCAAAACACTTAAAACTTATGAAAACTTATGGAAGTAATTGTAAACCAAGGGGCTGCTGTACTTTTTCTGCCCTAACAAGATTAACTGTTGCTGAACTGACATGAAGTGACTATGTCACAAGCAAATCCACTCTCCTTTCTCTGTGCTCTCTGACTGCGGACTGCACTCCATGCCTGGTGATGCCTGGACCAAAAAAACCTAATTGCTTGGCTGCTAATATACTTTTAGGCATAGCTGAGGTCTAGATTAAAGATGGTATTTGTGTTACTCATTAGCCCAGATTCAAGTCTTCCCACTAGTAATGCAGCTAGGTCACAGATGGTAACTGAAGTAACGTCATGGGATCAGTGCTGGAAAAATAAGCCAGTTCTGGTCTCCTTTGAAGAAAGGGGAGCTACCATGTGTAACTCTGATACCTGAGTTGGAGATGTTTTGAGAATTCTGCAGACAAACCATATTGAAACACAAACATGCTGATCAAAAATCAACAATGTGTATGTGGAGAGAATGGCAGGATCTAACCTACACAAGCCAATATTTCATATCTAGACACAGGTACTCTCTACAGTGAAAGTACTAAAAGCACACTAAAATTTGAGCTAGGCAACAGAAAAAAGGCCATGCTGGTATGTGGGTTCATGCTCAATATGGATGTTTTTGAGTGTGGAATCAGGACTAGGCCGTAGCGTCTCATAGATCTCATATTGCTACAGATGTGAGCAGTGTTTGGAGTTAAATGACTGGAGACATTTTTTTGTACACATAATAGCAAACATTACACTACAGCTGGCCAAAGAACAGCTAAAAAGATTTTGATTGAATATTTATGCTAATAATTTGTACCTATAGGAGTAAGTTCATCTGAATTAACACTGTACTAGAGATCATAGATTGTAAATTTCTCTGCTTTTGTATGCTAAAGTACTAAGATTCACTGTTATAATTACTACAGTATTAAAATTCTCTACAGTATATGAAGTAAGGAATTAAGACACATGTAGTACCTGAATAAAAGTCACACAATCAGATGGAAATACCTTAATGATTTACACAGAACTGTGGATCAAATTGTATTTCACGAAGCCACTTTCCATGTAGGAAGCTCCTCTTCTCAGGACAATTTAGAACTGGAAGAAGCTTTGGAGAACAAGGGCAATGTACATGCAATGGCACTGTACATACAGCAATCTCCAAGCAAACCCTTTTGAAATTTTGTCAAGAGTGATTGGAGATCCAGAAGATTAGAAACAGGCAGAGATAGATCCTTCCTTAAAAAGGGTAGGAAAGAGCTACTGGCATGTTTAAGTTTCAATGCCTGTAGAAATACTGGAATATCAACCTATTGGCAAAGCTTTAAGGGCTTAGAAATAACCAGTAAGTCTTTGTCATGAACAAGTCATATAAAAGTACATCATGTGACAGATAAGAGAGCTTCTAGATTGAGAAGTAGATAGTGTATATCTTCAGGTTATTGACGCTGTCTTCAACAACATTCACGTAAAGTAAGAGAACATACATTCACGTAAAGCTAGAGAAAATAGCTGCACAAGCAGGAGTAATAATTTATGGGTCACAAGTGAATGGAAAAGATACTATCAGGTGGTATCCCTTGTGTTTTTTTGGTTTTTTTTTTTGTCTAATATCAGCCAACATTTTCCTGAACTAATAGGAAAATGAAATAGACAGTCCTGTTCCTTCTCTTGTATTTAGCTTCTGTCTAGAGAAGGGACATACACTGAAAAGCACATTTAGAATTTTTAAAAAATCTTGATAATTTGCATGAATGAGTTAAAATAAATAGGGTACAACTTAATAAGGACAAGAATGAAGTGATGTGCTTCTGTAAGAATTCCCAGCTACACAAAAGTGAACTGGGGAATAACTGGCAAAGGAAATGACAAAATGAAAGTAATCCAACATAGTCTACTGAGGTGAAAATAGCATATTCAATATAAGGATGTATAATCATGAATGTCATATACAAAATATTCAAAGTAGTCCTCCCAAAGTGCACAGTTCTACGCTGGACTGCACTGTGTTCAATTTTATCCGTAATGTTTTAGGAGAAATGTGGACTGTTAGGAGAAGATCTAGAAGGAGGTAAGACTGATCTGAGAGTCATGATCTTGGAGAAAAAGCTGTAATCACTGGATTAGGAACATAGTAGGTCAGTGTCTTTCTGGGATGGTATTTGTATTTTTATCCTAATTTGGGGTGTGTTTTCAAGTAGGTGACTTCCTCATCACCTTCTGTATTTTCTATGATCTTAAATCTGTGACAGGTTGAGTTGTAAGATTGACAGAGTTGGATATAACCATACATGTGTGTCTGTGTGTTGTTTGTGACAAGGGAGAGTCTTCATACTCCTACAAAAAATTCGTCAATGACAATTCTATTAATTCTGTTATCTCACTTTTTTATGTATATCAGGGCAACAGAAACACCTTTAGAAACAAATAATAAATTAAAAAAAAAGGGAAGATAGGAAATCTCTTCCTGTTTGTTCAGAGAAAGCTCAAGTTTATGCAAAAAAAGGAGGAAAGTTTCATTTTTACTAACTGACATGTTGTGATGAAAAATAATGTTTCATCAAAAATTACTAATCTTGTTTTGCATTGGCAGGTAGAGGATGGAATGAACCTTCACAATAAGTGTTTTCTATGACAGTAGACCATAATTAAAAAGAAAATTAAAAAAACCCCTGCAAGCCAAATTGCAGGAGACAGATTGCTAACAGTTTCCTTTCCAGGAGATTTTAATTTTTCAATTCCTGCTGAGAGAGATGAGGAATCATGAAGGACTAACTATGTTGAATGCCTCTTTTACCTGACTGAGTTGCAAAAAGGTTAAGAATACAGACCATGTGGCAATTCTGAAATAATTTTACTAGGTTGCCCTCCTTAAAGTATTCCAGGGAGCCCTGTGGCTTTTCATGATCAGTAGAGAGAGAAAAGGAGGAACTCCAGGCTGAACTAGAGCGAGCAGATGCCCTCCCTCTGGTGTTAAATTTAATTAATTGATGTTTGTTGAAATAAAGCCAATTAACCTGGCTTATCTCTTTATCAATCATGCTTCTGCTTCCATTATTCAACTGGAAAAATGGCATAGTGTCTTTTATGGCAGACAGCAGGAACAATTAAAACCAACCTGTGCTGCATTGCCTGCAGCAGGCTTTGCAAGGGAAGAGTCAAAACAGATGTTGGGGTGTAGGATAAAGCCATGAGGCTTTTTACTTTAACTATTTTCTCCTCTGGATCCCTTTAATTCTCTTCCATAAAAGGGTAAGAAGTAGCTGGGACATCATACAGTCAGCAGTCTTGCCTAGGGTCACAGTGAGGTAAACCTGATTTCTGGACTTCTTGGTCTCAGATGCCTGTTGTCAATAGAAAACAACAGATCATAATCCAGTGACGGGAGCCATCAAAGATGATGTACTCTGAGCTCAGCTGCACCACCCATCTGCAAATATCAAAGAAGTTATTGATCAGGTTGCATTGACAAATGCAAAAGAAGTGCACATTGCTCATCATGGAACCTGGTATGAGGTACTCTTATCTTCCATCAGTTGCATCCTACAAAAGTTTTTACTTTCTTGCATGTCATTTAGATATCCTGAAGAATGTAGATTCAGGAAAAAAAAATTCCATTATGAAGAAGCACATCAAAATTATTTAAATCTAGCTTTACCTTAATTTAATATTATTATGGCTACTTAGGTGTCTTATGCTGCACTTCATGTGTGTTGGGATTGAATGGGGTCCTGCCTTTTAGGTTTAGTTTGTGTCTGGAGTTTTTACTGTTTGTTAACCCAGGCTGTCAAAAGACTACCACACAGACACTCGCTCACTCCCCTCACCCAACCATTGGAAAGAGAGAAAAGGTAAACCTTGTGGGCTAAGAGATGAACAATTTAATAATTTAAGCAAAATATAATAACAACAATAATAATGATAGTGATAATAATGACAGTAATGGTAAGGAGAGGGAAAGAGAGAATAACAGAACCCAAGAGAAACAAGTGATGCACAATGCAATTGTTTGCCACACACTGACTGATACCCAGCCTGTTTCTGAACCATGATCAGCCCCCTTCTGCATAACTTCCTCACTTTATACTTCCCAGCTTTTTGTGTACCTCCTCACTGGCAGACCATGAGACACTGAAAAGTCCTTTGATTAGGATAAGCACTATTGAGCAACAGCCAAAACATCAGTGTTATTATCAACATTATTCTCATACTAAATCCAAAACACAGTACTGTACCAGCTGCTAGGAAGAAAATTAACACTGTCCCCGATGAAAGCAGGACACTGTTTCAAGGAAGAGTTTCACAGTCTTCAAATTTTCCGGGGTGCTAATGACTTAAGAGGAAAGTCAGGCATTGCTATCCAGAAATACTTATGGCAGTAGGATGGTCAAAAAGTCCAAGGTGCTGCCCCTGGGTTGGGGCAACCCCAGACATGAACACAGACTGGGAGAAGAGCTCATTCAGAGCAGTCCTGCAGAGAAGGACTTGGGGGTTCTTGTGAATGAAAAGCTGGACATGAGCCAACGGTGTGTGCTAGCAGCCCAGAAGGCCAACTACGTCTTGGGTTACATCAGAAGAGGAGTGGCCAGCTGGTCAAGAGAGGTGATTCTCTGTTTCTACTTTGCCCCCATGAAACACCACCTGCACTACTGCATCCAGGTCTGGAGTCCTCAGAACAAGAAAGATGTGGACCTCTTGGAGTGGGTCCAGAGGAGGACCATGAAGATGATCAGAAGGCTAGAGCACTTCTCCTGTGAAGACAGGCTGAGAGAGCTGGGGTTGTTCAGCCTGGAGAAGAGAAGACTTTGGCTTTCCAGTACCTAAAGGGAGCTTATAAAAAGGAGGAAGAGGGTTTTTTTATTTAGGCAGATATTGACAGGACAGGGGGCAATGGTGTTAAACTGAAAAAGGGTAGATTTAGATTATATGTTAGGAAGAAATTCTTTAGGTGTAAGGATGGTGAAGCACTGGAACAGGTTGCCCAGAGAATTTGTGGATGCCCCATCCCTGGAAGTGTCCAAGGCCAGGAGCAACCTGGATGGGGCCTAGAGTAACCTGATTTAGTGACTGGCATCCCTGCCCATGGTAGGGGAGTTGGAACTGGATGATCTTTAAGGTCCCTACCAACCCAAACCATTCTATTATTTTACGATGATCTGAAGGAGAGATGGGAAGAGAGACACACCATTTTCTTGCCCGTATTTAAAGCAACTGCAACTCTCATGTGACAAAACTTTCTATATTTGTGTATTTAGGACGTATTTTGGTGATTTTTGTAGTTACTAGCCCCTGTAGCAGCTACTTGATCTGGAAACTTCATTGCATGATTGTTATGGCTGATTCATGATAATCCTGAATTGTACAACAATATTGATACCTACAGAGTAAGTATTTACTAAATACTGAAAAAAACCACTAAATCCCAGTGAAAAAAATCCCTCTGTTCCCAACCTATCACTAAACATTTGTTTTCTGGTCATGAATGATGTACATGGTCATCTGTGCCTCTCCAGAATGTTACTTTAATAAAACTTGTCAAAACAGGAAACACTTTATTTTTCCTCAGAGATAATTCAATACTTTAGTTTTGGTCCATTAAGATAGTTCTGGATTAGTAAACTGTTTTGCATGATATTGTTTTTCACTGTGACTGGACACCTTGAACTTTTTGAGAAAGAATACTAAGCAAGCAAGAAAAACAAGGAGCAAATAACTTCTGTCAGTTGATGTAATTTTAGATGATTTAAGATTGCTTATCATCATATCACCAATATTCACTATTTTCATTCTTATGCTAATTTTCATATAAAAAGATGAAACAAAGTCGATTTTTATGTGTTTGACTTTTTTTAAAGTTTACGATTGCTAGGGATGTGTTTAGGAATAGTCCACAACTTGTGTAATTTCCATAAAGCACTCATTGTATATAGATCAAAAGCATAAATCAGTTAGTACCTTTTTCAGGAATTCATTGCTAGCATATCAAATATGTCAGTTAAATTAAAGCCGATCTTCTGGGTTTTCTGTGAAAAATTGTTGAGGGCCTTAAAATATTGCTATAATCTTCTACAATTTCTCATATTAGTTATAGAAGGTTTGTCTTGAAATGACCGTTATGACACTTTGTAGGTTGTTTTTATAAAGATTTTTAGAGAAAATTTGTAAGGGCAAAAATTATATACCTGAATAGCACAGGTTCCATGAACAATTAATATTCTGTTACACAGCAAATTAAATATATTGATCTCCACCCCAAGGGATAATTTCACTTTGTATTTCCTGCCTCCTTTGGACAAAAGGAAGTTGAAAATGGAAAGTCAAGAGCAAATTCCACTGGATAAAGGTGTAATGCACATCTTTTTACATATTTGCTGTCTGAGCAAAAATGAAGAAGATGTGCAACTCAAAATCAGTGCTTTCTGCACAGAAGCACAGAATATCTATAGGCAATTAGTGAAATGGGTTGTTGTGGGAAATTGCCATTTAGTTTGCTGGGTGGTGTAAGAGAATCTATAGGTAAGAACCTGTTGGTCTGACACTGGTATTACATACCTAGGGCTGCTAGAACTCAGGCCATGAATGCAGTACCAAGAAGGGTATCTCAGCATCTTAGCTTCCACTCAGTCTACGGAGCCAGGCATTGCTCAGTAGCATGTTGCCCGGTGTCAGCTGGCTGTAGCTGTTCACCTGAGCTTTTGTGACAGGGTTTTCCAGAGCTAACAGGGCAATATTATGTGGTTTTCCTCATGGTCTTCCTCACAGAGGCCAAGACATTGATCTTTTGACAGGTTCTCATGGGATGCAGCTGCCACCAGGACATTAAATCACTTCTCCTGCTCCTTTCCTAAACCTTGTCTTATGGTTTTTAGTGTGCGTTAAGGAGACTCAAAATTCAGAGCATAGCAAAGTAGGCCATGGTCACCTATATACCTGTGTGGGATTATCCAGTGAAACACATGCACAAAAGCTTAGCAGTCAATCTATGTGCAATGCCTGTGTCCAAAGCATGTTCCAGGCAGCACAGAGAGTGTCAACAATGAGAACAGTCCATAGGATCTGGAGCATGTCCTGGTGGAAAGTACAAAGTTCTGAGGGACAAGGATGATGATGGCTTGTCACCATAGTAACCTGCTGGTTCTGGAGAGACTGCCCAGAGGGTGACACTCATTCACCTGTGATCCTGTCACTGCTTTTCCCAGATATGATATGTTGTGTTGGTCTTAGCTGTGAAGGAGTCTTTTGGTTCTTTCTCTCCCTCTTCCTTGTTTATTGCCAAAGTAGGTTTGATAGGAAAGTAGGACATCAGCTACTGACCCCACTAACAAAGCTTTGTACACACAACCCTGTCTTTACCGTCATTGACACTCTTAAGAGCATGTGGTCCACTATAAAGTATATTCAATGAAAAAAAATATTGTTTTGCCTTCTCTGTCAAAGAGGAACTGGTAGAGTTAAAATGTTCACAATGATGGTCACTCCTATGTCATGATAGTTTACTCTGTTGAGTTAAAAGGGATTAAAGGCTCAGAATTTCCTTCCTAGTGGGTGGGATAAGTAAGGGCATTTTCTACTTGGAGAAAGTAGTCAGGACTGGTTAAATTTAAAAGTGGAACACTGCAGACAATTCAGAATACCAGCTCAGTTGTAAGATTTTGCACCTTATACCCACCTAGTAGGTGTATACTATGAAGACATGGTACATTAGGCTTTTTAATCAGTCCAGAAATACAAATGATAAAATAATGATTGCTTTTGTTTTACTGATAATTTATTCTTTTTATGCTGTAACCTAAGCATCTGAGACAAACTCTAATGTTATATTAAATAATTGTCAATGTTTGTAGTGTCTGAATCCCCAAAAAGGCTAGAAGACCATCATACACAAATCATCAAAGAAATAACAACCTAGAATGAGACACTTGGAAACTAGTATGTAATAGAAACCCCCTAAAATACCACATCAGATAATATATGATAAGCACATTGTTGGAAAGACACAACTCTTCATAGTCCACAATTGTCTTCCCTTCATCATCCATTCCTTTAAGTCTACAGAAATCACGAGTGGTGATAAATCCGCTTTCTGTCCTCCTCTATAATGGAATCTATGACACAGCTACATTGAAGAGCTTTGTGAAGCCTGAGGAGATGGAGGTTTTCACCCAGACGGGGCTGTCTGGAGTTTAATCCTGATGTGTAGTAAGTGTCCTCTTAGGAAAGTTGTGCAAACCCAAACACTCAAAACTCACTTGCTTCTCAGTGACAACAAGATGCAAAAGGGGCTCAGCCTCTCTTTTCCTCAGTAGGATTGGCTTTCCTTCAGGGTATTTTGAGGAAGAGTCTACAGTATTTGAGAAATGTACAGAATACCTCAAAAAATACCTTAAAAGAAGTCTGTGATTGTTAATGCCATAACCCATGGGCACTTTCATGAAAGTTAATAATTCTTGTTCAGAAGGTGCTTTGGCTGTTTTGCTTTGGGTATGTGTCTAAGAGGAAGTGAAAATAGTGCTGTTGATTTTTTTTTTTGAGGGTGCCTTTTGTGTAGAATCAACAAACTTCAAAAGTAATATTCTTATATTAAATCCTCCCTTTGGTAGTCTGCATCTTAGGGTAGGGACGCAACAATGGGACAAGATGCTGCATAAATCCTTTCGTGCAAGTTGTTGAGATTATTTATTCGTGCCTACTAATAGGTCTTGCTAAGCATGACGAATATTGTATTTCATCTGTTTTTTAAGACAGAGCTGTGTTTCAGTCATATGAATGTTATAAAAATTTTCATGAAATGCACAGAAAGTATTGCAAGTTTTTCACTTCAGGTTCCTGGGAGAGTGTGATGATACATTTCTCTTCAGAAAGATAAAAGTCAAATGAACATGTACATTTACCCAGAAAAGGGAACATTTTGTGACTGCATGTTGTGTTTTGATACAGTTCATACAAGGAAAAAAGAATTGTATAGAGCCACAAATCCACCCTGAAGAGGTTTGAAGTATAAACCACATAAAAAGTGATTTCACAGATTTCAGAAGTTGCAGCAAGAGATTAACAGTACACGGTACAATGGAATGATTATATATCTCATAAAAGAGAGAACTGAACACAGTTGATTGACAGAATGGCAGAATGCGGGAGCTGAAGTATTGAATAGAGCATCTGTACCACCCCCCATTCCTGATAAGACTGTGAGATTATCCTCTGTGTGGAGATGTTTTATCTTAACTCCACTTGGTGATGATGGGGTTTCAACATCCGCCATCAGAAAAATCACTGTGTTTTTCCACTGGCAAAATATGGAAATTCTCTTCTCATTTCTCTCATTAATATCACCGTCAGAAACTTATTACGTTTTTTCTTTTGGCAATTATATCTCTGTCTGTCTTACACTTACACACATCTTGTTCTTCATTCTTTCACATCCTGTTCTCCAGTCTTTCACATCCTGTTCTCCATTCTTTAAATCAAGTATTACATGTTAGAAATGCTGCTTTGTCTATTTGCTTTTTAATATTGACTTGATGATAGATTGTGGCCTCACTGCAGACAGTGCTAAGGTTCCAGATGACTCTGAAAGTGGAACCGAGCCTTCTAAATGAGTTATATTCAGATTGATTTAAAGACCAATTTTCAACAGTATAGGGTTCCTTGCTGAATCACATTTTCATGAAAAGCACAGTGCTGTATTTCTCTCAGATCTTAATATCAAGTGTTACATTACAAATGACTGGACCTTGTGCATTTTGTAAGATATGGCTATACCTGAACCATATTAATGGTGTCTGATTTATTCTAAAAGAATATCTGAAAATGTTTTATGGGAATGTCTGTCTGTTGACCATATAGATATGCAAACTTGCCTTTTGTTCTTGGTGAATTGAAAGTGTGGCTGAAGCAAATGAGCAGCTTTTAAAGTCCTTAAAGTTCTTGAAAGAACAGGTTGCTGCTAGCCACTAGACTATTTCTCACAGAGGTTTTAACAGAAGCAGGTGCCTGTCAGAGTACTTTTAGAATGCATATCCACAGGTACCAGATTTACTACTGAAGCAATCGAAGCAGAGTGTATCAGGGCAGTGATCTCACAGAGAGAATAGGGGGAGATTATCACTGCTCTTGCCTCCACATCATCTTATCAATCAGAATTTCGTAGAAGGCTCATGCTGTCTTACTAAGCAATATTGGTTTCCGTTCCAGGTGTGAGTAACCTTGGATGTTATCCTTTTAAGATAAGTATGGCAGTCTAACTATCAGAAAGTCCTCAGAATATAGAAATTCCCTGATGATCAGATCTGGTTTTCAATTATTAATGGTAACTTCATTATCTAACCTATTAATAGAATGATTTAACTGCTTCTTAAAATTATTAGTTCTGCTACTATCATTCCTATGGAAAGGCTGTTTTAGAATATCATTGGAAATGATATTCTAAATAGATATGGAAATTTTTGGTTTAGCCAATTTAGATCCCTTTTTCGTGCTTTCATTTAAAATGTTAACTTGTTGCTTTAACAGAAATAGCTTCTGTCCTTCATGAATATTTACTCTGTGTAATTTTAGCTTTCCTCAGACTCTCAAACAGAGGAAACCAAGGCTAGAGGATGCCATGACAGGTCATTCAATTCATCCTCCTGTTTAGTGAGGCTAAAGGAGCTAAGATCATCTTATCATTCTCAATTTGTCCTAGTAACTCTTTTCAGACTGGCCTTTGATCTCAGCTTCCTTGCATATGTGTCAAGGACTGTATCTGGGTCTCCTATGTCCACATCGTGATGATGTCTTGTAGTCCTATTACAAATAACTAAAACATCTACTTCTTTCTCCTTTTTGCATACTGACGCCTTGTTTACAGCAGAAACTCTGTTACTCTGAGGGCATGGCATGCAGTGAAGGCTGTTTCATCTTCTACCTGAAAATGTCATTTATCCTAACTCCTCTTATTTCTCACCTCTTTTGTGATTACAGTGCCTTTCAAATACAACCCAGTAAGAGTGGCTCAATCTAGTGGCTAGAATAAAGACTTCCAAAATCTGAGCCCAGCTTTATTATTACCACGTTAAATGTCTTCAGGTAAAAAGGATGCTGTCACATTCATTTGCTACTGTTTCAAAAGTGTTTCTGACTGTTTGGCATGAACCTCTTACACGTAAATTGGTATTGAAGGGATATCAACTCAATCATGGTAGTATTATTTTCTTCAACTAGGTATAATGATAAATGAAATTACTGCAACAGTTTTGTCACAGGAATCTGTAGAGGTAGATAGTATCGAGATGTTCAGTTAGAAACTAGACAAATTCATGGGCCCCAGATTAATAAAAAAGGTACTGAATGGGATTAACAGGGTTATGTCTTCTATTATTCTTAATAAAACAATTGTGAATACTGGGATATAGAAAGAGAATAGACTAAAGGAATGGCCCAGGTTCCCTTGCTCTCTTAGTATTTGGCCAGATGCACCAGTGGTCTGATCAGTAGAGCTGTTCTTATGTTCTCACATTGATTTACAAAACTACCCATTAATATGAACTGTCAATACAATTATTTTTAGACAATTGCAAAGAGTTGTCTGTCATGCCTATTTTTTCAGTAAAGAACCAAGATTACACGTATTTTCTACACTAAAAGGATGAAAAAGAGAAATGGAGATGTGATGTATTGTCTGTAGGGACATGGATACGTATGGTTCACTTATGGAAAGTTTAATGTGGAAAGAGAAGCATGTGTCAAATCTTATGTTGGATACACCAACTTAGGTGGGTTTTTTTGGCTTTAGTTTTGGAGTTTCTTTTAATTACTTCTCTTCCTAAATATCTCAGAGTGGCAATTCATCGCCATCTCTGCGACCAAGACATAGACTTTTCTATCTTGAACTGCAACTTTAGTTACAGATGGAAATCTAGTTTTAGGAGTTTCCAAAAACTTTATATTTCTGAAGATAGTGAGTCAGTCATTCTGGTTGGAAGCAATATGCTTATGCAAAACTCTATCAGTGTTTTTATTATCCATAAAACTGCCTGTTCCTGCAGAATTCAGCAATATTTGACTGGATGACCTCCAGCAGCCAAGCTAGCTCTAGTGCGTCTGTTTTAACTGTGCTCCTTTATACAAATCAAAAGATGTTCTGACGTAATTCACGTCTTCCTTTTCTATTATTTAACACTATCTTCCCCTTCCCCTGACATAATTAACCTTTCATCTCCAAAAGTTAGAGAAGACTGGTGTTTCCAGCTAAGTGCACAGGTCTACTTGTCTGTGTATTTTTTAATATAGATAAATAAAAATATATTAAAATCTAAGGTAAAAATACTAAAATTAATTTCACTTAATATGAGAAATAAGTTGAAAAGTTATTACTCTGTGAAATTGTAGTGGGCACTTGCAGACATTTAGTAACCCTAAAAACATCAGTTCTAGTACCATATGAAAAAGTCATGAGTAATGGATTCAAGAAAAGGGCTTACAAAGAAGTACTTAATTTAAAATAAGGCAAAACACTCATGAGTTAAACACTGATCATGAAAAGACACTAATTAAGATGCACTAATGATACAAAACTTAATTCTCATGCAATTTATGCACAATTACTTCTGAACAAATATTTAATTAAATTCCCTCTAATACCCTAAAACAATTCTCCCCTCCTCTCTCACACTGTGTCTCTTTATTTCTAGCTGTTAGATAGGAATATGTGAGCTCTTAATTGGCACAGAGTAAGAATGACAGGTATTAAGGGAATTGAACGCAGTTATATATTTAGTTCTTAAAAGTTAGAAGGGAAATGCTTTACAAGTGGGTGACTTGAGCGGTGTGTAGTATTTTTATAGACTAATTGTATTAATTAATTGAATTAATTAGCAGACATTTTCAAAGAGCTTTTAAGACAGCGGTTACAATGTAAGCACTGTGTCAATATTATTATTGTGTTCTGCAGACGTTTCACTCCAGAAGCTGGGCTGGCAATAACCTTCAACAGAAGGGGTAATGGTTCATGACAAACCCAGAGAGAAATTCAAGTTTCTTCCTTCAAGTCCTATTTCTAAAGTAAAACAAATGTAAACTATTAGCTCTGTGTATGTGAAATCCAGTGATCTGATAGAGGTGAGGCTGTCACAGCTCCACGTTCCATAGCTGTGCATGGATTCCCAGTAGTCATACACAGAAAGACACACATATAGAATACATATATAGACAAGTGGACACACAAATCAGCACAAACAGGGTAACTCGGCACTGACACGAACACAAACAGCCTCATCAATCTCGTGTTATACGCCTGCGTGGCTGACCAGGAGGAAAGTCCCTGAGTGGGAAATTTATATATGTATACACGGGAATATTTGTACTATGGGTATCCTTCCAGCAGCTGGCCTTAGGCAGTACCTACCCTCAGGATCTCAGTGTCCCCTGTTCCTGGCACCTGGACATATGAACCCTAGAGGTCCAGAGCCTCACTCCAGCTGCTGGTAAAGGCATGTTGCTCACATATGCACATGTACACATGCACACACAGAGAGGTCAAAACTGCTGGCCAAGACTTCCCTGGTCCCTCTGGTAGCCAGCTCCTCATGAAGCTTCACCCTCAGAGACAAAAGCATACCTGATTCCCAGGCCATTTCACCAGCCAATCTGGTATGATATTTGCTAGAGCTCACATACTCACTCACACACTTACACTCCCTCCACTTGCTTGTACCACAGACACATGGGCCTCTGACCCTTGATCTCACTCCAGTTGTTGGCACTTAGTCCTCTCCCACACATACACACATAATAGAAGAATACCTAGAAAGGGAATTCAATAAGGCAGATTTTGCTCAGCACCATGCACAGTCACAAAAGTGTACCGATAAGCAACCTGTGTACAGGAAACCAGCCCTTTCTATCCAATTTCCCCTGTATTTCCCCATGCTTGTTCCCAAAATCACTTAGATCCATCCCTTTCCTCACCTTTAGTTCTTCACCTAAGCATCCTATAATGAGTCTTGTGAAGTCCTGAAATGCTTCTCCCCTGCACCCCATAATGTGTCCCATGCCCCTGAGCAGTGACCTCCTCAGTCTCAAAGGTGATCCAGAGAGATGGGAGAGCACCCATTAACTCATCTTGAGGTGTGTCACCCCTGGTGCGTAGCTGAGCAGCACCTGAGGCCACCCTGACAAGGGTCTGAAGAGGTGCCTCTTCCTCTGAATGTATAATTTGGGTTCCCTAGCCAAGCCTGCAATGTACCAAAATTCCTGTGGTTTATAAAAAAGCATTTTTTATTAAGAGTGCTAGAGAATGTCTTTAACTCAGAAGTTTGTGAAGTTTTCAGAGGAACTTTCTGAAAGACATCCAAATTATTAATCTATACGCAATGTGCCTGAACTCAGCTGGGCATTTCTCATTCTTGGGCATCCAAGAGATTTTTCTTTCATGTTTTTTTATGCGTCAGTATTAATGCATAAAGAATCCAAATTATGCACTCGGATTAGAAAACTTTTTCGCTTCCAAGGGTAGCAGATTGTTTGGATTCCTCAGAAATATCTACCACATTCTTACACTTCAACTCAGTGGTTGAAGTCTCAGGTCTCAGATCACTTATCACCAAAACTTACTGTCCTCTGGAAGATTTGTAACCTATGAGAGATAAGCTGGAGAACTGGAGGTAGTTCTTACTTGGACAAATGCACCAACTGGTCACTTAATTGTCCTACGTAATAAAGAACTCAGAGTTACAGAAATGACCTTGAGGAGAAGATTGAAAATTAAGCATCATGGTAGAGACATTCAGATTGATCTCTAGGAATGAGACATGCAGAGCATGTGCTGGGACCCACCCCACAAAAGTGAATTGCTTGGACAATAACAATATGTAACAATTTTATACAGTGAGAATAACAATTTTATATTTTCCCCTTAACAGAATTTTTTCTCTTTCAGTAGAACTGTAAAAGTAATTCTCAGATAAATTGAATAATACTTTTATGCATATATTTATGTATATATATATGCATATATGGATAAACAGAGGGGGATGAAGCAGATTCCAAAAGCATGAGAATAAACTTTGATCTGTAACTGTGACTTAAAAAAAAAAAAAAAAGAAGAAATGAAAGAGAAAGGAGAAAAATACCTCCTTCTCGTGTGGGAGGAAGCATTTATATATGGCAAAGCAAATCAGAAAGGGCAGAAGAAAAAGCAGACTTTGGAATTCTGCTCTTCCCAGCAGGGGAATTCAAACAGGTGGTGTAGTATCTTGGAAACTAAGATTAATTTTTTTCTCTGAGACAGTGTTTTGCATTGTTAAGACATTTATTCCTATGTAGACCCAAGCTATGCTTATTTATCCCTGGAGCAATAATTATATAGGATGGTCCTCTAATTTTAATATTCCACCTGTCCTGAAGAAGCTCAATGGAGGCCTTTTAGGTGACTTAATATTATTCAAAAGAATTCATCCTGCAGTGCAGCAAATGCCCTACAGAAAGAATTTAAATGGAATTTCTGAAGGTCTAAGTGTCCTAGAGATAACTTTGAAAATCTTCATCCTAATGACTCTAGGGCTGGACAGACAACAGTTCTGTAGCAGATGCTTTCCTGAGACAATAGAAAGCTTGTACCAGGTGAGAAATAAATTGAAGTTTTTTGCTATCATATTAGCTATTTTGCAAAACAATGGCATTTAAGAAAATAAAGTCCTGAATCAAATTGCAATGAAATATTTCATCTGGATTTTTGCATCTCAGCTTCTGAATATGATGCATTCAATGAGGGAAAAGGAATAGTTGTTTGGTTTTAGCTTCAGCTCAGGACTGAGCTCATGTGTGGTGCTATAAGTGGCAAACCTTTCAGTCATTTTATACTTTAGTATCCTGTCAGGAAGATATGGGGTCCTTTTATCTATGAAAAGACTGCTCATGAAAATATATCCTTGACCTCTGTTCCAGGAGATGCCCAGGTCCTGCAGAATATGATGGCTGTATGTGTCCACACAAGGCAGGAGAGGGCAGATATCTGGAGAAGAAAGTTGCTTCCACTGACAATTTTGGGGAATGAAATAGACTTGGAGATGAAGTGTAACAAGAACAGAATCAAAGGATTATTCGGTCAAACCCTAGGGATAGGATTAGTCTGGACAAATGTTGATGTTTGCAGTGTAGACATCTATAGCTGAGCTGGATATTGTAATTAATCTCCACTGTCACTTGTGTCCAGAGACTGTGAGGAGACCGTAGTGGAACTGTCTTCAGCGTGGCCATCTGTATTGCAGATGTTGAGCATTATATGAGTTGAATACTGCTGTAATTTAAGCCTCTCTTTGTAAAACTTTGGTGCCAGGGCAGAGATATGGCATACAGAATCTCAAAATAACAAAGGACAAAACAACGCACACCACAGTAAGTGAGGCCACCTGGGGGGGTGTAAGAGTGCCATGAACTGAAGTTGATTAAAGATAAGCTTTTTAATGAACAGAAATGAGACCTGCTTGTGTTCCTTGTTTAGCTTCAGGATTTCACTGAGGTGTGTTCATTTTGCTTCTCTTGCTCTTTAAGAGCAGAGCTTTATTAAACTCTCTCACAGGCATGAAAACTGAACTAAACAGGCCTCAGAAATAATTTTCATCTAGATTCAGCTAGTTTTGGAAAACTCTTATGCTCTTGTACTCTGCTCATAGTAACGTCCTTCTCAGTCTGGGAGGTGACAAAGAGCCAGAATAAAAAATCAAAAGCCATGAACCTGAAAATATTGTGAGCTTTCTATCAGTTGTTCTAAATCAGTATCATCAACAAACTGACTTCCCAGCTTATTTTGTTATGTGTCTATTTTGGAAGGGAGAGAAGAGGGTGGGGTGGTGGGGCAAAAAAGGATTCTGTAGAAAGCGTTTTCAGATGCTTGATTTCATGATGCATTTTGAAAATGGAGCATGTGGCAAAACAAACCTCATAATCTCAAAAAAATTGTTTTATGAAACAGTGTTTTGGGCTTTGGAACAATTATTTTATCTTTTCACATCTCAAAAATTCACATAGTAATTTTTCTTTCCACACACAGCTCTTTTAAATCTTTACGTCATGTCCTTTGAAGTGCATTCTAAATATTTAACCACTTAATTTGAGAAGGAAATGTTTTCTTGGTAGCAAGACATCTGCTTTTCATCATCTTGTAAGCAGCTGATGCTAAAACATGAGGGGAAACATTTCTGCAGAAAGGCTTGCTTGTTCTTATGAAAATACACCCTTTTGATAAATGCATTGGCCACTTGGTTATACAGATTTTGTAGTTATGTTAACCCAAAACTGTTTGAGGTTCAATTCAGCACTGTATCACTCTGTACACAAACTGCAAAACATAAGACTGAAATTTATAGTTAAGTACAAGGGGAAAATGAGTAATACAAAAGGAAAAGAGAATTTGAAAGGATGTTTTTCAGAAGCTAAAGAGAATCACTGAATATTCCTGACAGCCTTTATAGGCTTCTCCACATCAACATGACAAATCCCAATTATAACTTCCTTCCTGAGCAAGAGCTTGTAACTATGCAGTCTTATTTTTTTTCTACAAACAAAAAAAGAGCTTCAGAAAGTGTGGAAACCTGTACAGTCTTAGAAACACACATATTCAGATATGTGGTACAGCTTAAGTCATCTGGCTGTAGTGATTGATGGAATCAGCAAAGTCCCTGATAAAAAATGAAAAGAAAGGAAGTGAAGAAATTCTTCGGAGGTAGGGATAGAACTGATACAGAACCATGAATAAATTTAGCTGTAGAAGGGTTAATCAGATGTCAAGCCACAAGATACTGTTAATAATAGAAATGTATATGTCTAGTTAACGCTGTATTTATATGAAATGCTAACCTCCACTGTGAAATTGCTTCAGAGGAAATTTACATTACATGGCATTAAAACGAAGTCAACTCTGCGTGGAGCGCTGCATCAGTGTAGTGTAAATGATGAAAGGCACTGGTTCAGTGCTGAAGCTGAATGAATAACATCAAATAACAAGGGTTTAAAAACCTTGACGAGAATATTTTCAAAGGAGATATTTACTGTTGTAACTACTTTTCAGAAAACACATTTTATAAGAAGAACATGTCAAAACAACCTGCTAAAATTTGTTTCTGATTAAGCTCAAAATCAAAGAAGGAAGTTCCCAAATAACAGTGATAGTAATGCCACATATTTTTTTAAAATACAGTGTGTTTGTTTACATCAATGAGTTTTGCAGGAGGAACATGGTTCTTTATTGATAATGTCCATACAGCTGAGGCAATTGTATTTAATGATGAGAAATCACTGGTTCTTTTCCAGTAAAACCCTAAAGGGAGATGGAGTTGTTCTGTTTTATGTGTTTTATGTACGCTAGAAATAGCTTTTCAGACAGAAACTCGTGCTGAGTTTGTTGATGTTTTTTTACTTGCTTTAAAAAGGAGAGACTAGGTATGCTCCTTGCACACACTGCATATATAATGTCCACCTGTATCTGATCACATAGGAGTGGTTTCTGGCTGGATTTAGAATTGGAGATTCTCCTCACGGGAAGAGTGTTTGCCATGGCATGGAAGAAGGAGGTGCTGGTCTGATGGTATGGCTTTTCTTGGGTTTCTTGTTAAAAAATGGTCCCCTCTCTAGACTGTCACTGAAGACTAGTTTCTAGCAAAGTGCTTGGCATGGCCCTATGCCCATTGTGAATTGGCAGGTTCACCTCACAGTGTCCATCATTCTTTTGGACCTGTCACAGGCAGTAGGGAAGGAAAGTTCCCACCAGAACAGGAAAGTGAAGAAAGGGATAGCAGATGCAAAAGGCAGAATTAGAAAATCAGGCTTCCCTTCTTAACTCTTCCATTACTTGTGGTAAATAAGCATGAATGAATTTTTCAGTTTTCATGTGTGAAAACAGGATCAATAATACCCTATCATAAGGAAGATGCACTGTAAGGTTTCAGCCAGTTTTTTTCTCAGGGCTCAGATTATGCTACTGAGAAGGCAGTCTGAATTCTCAGTTGCTGCTAAGTAGTCACCAAGCAGCTGTACAGGCAGCTTGGAGCCCAGAACTTCCTGAATTTCAGAGGGAACTGTACATTGTGTGCATAGACACAGGATGGACCTGTTGATAGTCTTAAGTGGCACCAGTGTGGGAGACTACTGTTTTTACCTATATAGACAATGCAGGCAATGTGGCAATGGTCTAAGGAAATAAAGGTTCCCTAGTCTTACAGGATCCCAGTATCCAGGCACAGATGCAGCAACTTCACAAGGAAAAGCAAAAGTATGATTTGGACAATATCAAATCAGCAGCAGTAGCTGCATCAGTGACCTTACCAGCAAAGCTTGGCGATGACTGCTCTGGTGCATAATTCCTCAGTAGGTGCGGAAGATCAAGGAAGCTGACAAAAAGCGTTTTCTGAAAGACAGTGTGGCTGATTTTCTGGAAGCCAAGCAATTTATGTCAACACAGCTGCAGTGGGCTTATTTTCTGTCACTCCATCCACTTCATATGGATCCAGATGGAAAAGGGCTACAATTGTTGTGTTTAGAAAGTATTGCTGCTTTGGAAGATTGAGCTCACTGACAGTATTTTCACAGAGAAATTACAAAAATCCAGGAATGGTCAGTACAGGTCCCTGACTAACTTTCTTTATTCTTAAATAAAAACATTTGGGTAAGACAAACTGAACACAAATTCGGACAGTGTTAGAAGCATGCCTCGGACCTGAGTCACCAGAAAGATTTCCAGCATACCAAAGTTGGACTTCTCAGTTATAAGCAAGGATGAGTTTATTGTCTGAAAAGCACTGAAACTGACACAGAAATAGGTTGGGATGTGTTATGGAAATTGCCAAAATCATGATTGTGGATTATGCTCACCTCTGCCACAAATACTCCAACCCTTCTTCCTGCCAAAATCAGGTGTGAAGCACTTCTGAGATCTTTCATGTCGTACATATCCAAGGATGGTTTAATCTAGACCATTTGCTAAATCTATATTTCATAGTTTTTATAGTCAGTGTAGAATACTCTCATCTCCAGGTAAGGGTTTTGAAGATGTAACTGGAGCAAGAACTGATTACGACCAAAGTCAGGCCAAGTAGTCTGAGCTGATGCCTGGAAGAACTTTTGTTTAATGGGAGAAGCTGGTGGTCCTGCAGGTGGAAGGGAACTGACAGAGTGGAACAACATGAGGTATTCTGAAGTGTTTTCTTCACTGTGAATCTACTTTGTTCTTGTACAGTCCCATCTTTCTCTTTATTTGAAAATCAGAAATTAATTTCACACTTTAATGCTCACTTAGTTCTGTGCTATAGTGTCTCTCTGTGCAAGGTAGAAGTAATCAAATAAGAAAAAGGCACTTCTTAACTTCCCCTGAGATGGGCCTATTTGTTACCTCCATGCAACTGTGGTCTTCTCAGTGCATGGAGATAACACTCCAATAGGGTGTTGATATGAGCTGAAGGCAATGTATACATGTCATGTCTACAAATTAAGTATGTAATCTAGAAATCAGTATTATTTAAATAATGAGAGAATTCATTTGATCCTGGTTTCGTCCACCATACCACTCCACAATTTTCAGCATAAATTGTGGCTTTTCCTTTGCATTTTAGTGGGATGTATAGGGATACTGAAAATTATAGGACCACATGTTTAATTGTTTGGGGTTGTTTTCCCTTGAGGATATGAATTCTTCTCCGTGATTTGCATTTGAAATGCCAGCGGTCAAAAGATATCTTTTCCTAATGCAGTGGAGGATAAACAACAAAACAGAGCTTGCAAAGGCTGGGCTTTGAAACAAACTGAAAAATTCCTGTTACTCTTAGGACTAGAAGCCCTTACAGCAGCCCAATATGGCATCAAACCACAATGAAACTCTTTACAGAGAAAGAATGCAGCTGCTGTCTAGCAGCAGAAAGAGAAAATAGGCATATTACATCTGGCATTTTCAAAGCTGGCAAGGACAAGGATGTTTAGTGCTGAATCCAGAAACTACAGTGCACAAACACAACTGTGTTTGGTCAGGCCTACATTTTTTTAAGTCCCTATCCCATTTCTAGCAGCGCTGCATATCAGAATAGCGTCGATATGGTTCACTTCCTGGAATACACTCACCTGAGTGCCAATAAACTTTAAGACTTGCTGAGTTGAAGGTTGTGTCTAGATTGTGATGGTTAACAGACTCCAGATGACCTCGTTGAATAAATGTCTTTCATTACTCTTGAATGAACCTTTCTTTGATCCCTAGAACATCTTGCAATGCAGTGTTCTACAGGATTATTTTGAGGTATGTGGTAAGTTCATTCTTTTGTTTGTATTAAACCCTATGTTTGGATATTTTATTGGGTGGACCTATTTCTTTTGCTACATAAATTATTGAACAATCATTCCTTAATTCTTCACTTTATTGTTATGGACTTACTAGTGAAGACATTTGCAGTTATCTGCATTTGTAAGTCTCAGATATGACAAGACTAAATTCTACCTAAGTGGCTCCTGTGCATCTCAATGGACTGCAGTAGATGTGTGCATTACACAACCCCATAGAGACTGGACTTAGACTTGGAAGCACCTCACATTAGGCATTCAGAGAAGATTTGCATGACTCATATCCTCAGGAACCAACAGCATAGCTATGCTTTTGAATGCCAAATCTGCTTCCCTGAAGTTGTTCTGAGCTGGAGGGGGGAGTTCCTGAGGTAGTAATAGAAAATCACCTTACAGAAGTGTTGAAATCTGGCCATGTCCCATCATCCCAAGGGCAGAATCAGAACTAGGACACAGATGTCAATTGACACGCATGGAAATGGAAATCACATACAAAGAATGGTTTAACACTCACAAGTTATAGGCAGTTCCATCTATATTCCCTTCCCACTTACCAATACAGAATAGATTTGCTCCAATTTGCCTCGATTTAAACCTCCCATCTTGTGGTTTAAAGCCAGAAGATACTCCTCAAAAACTTTTCAAACCTGGAAATTTATGGGCTCAAAAAGAAGCCTGCAGTTCCCCATTTTGCTTTGCAAAAATTAACAGGAACAAATGTTACTTCCATACATCCAAAGGAGGATCTCACTCCTTTGATCCAGGCAAAAAGTCAGTGACTGGGAGGAATTTGTAACAAAATGGACTTTTTCCCCTTCTCCTGCTGAGCAGAAAAAAATATTCTTAACAAGTCCTGTAGGACAGGCTTTCTGGTAGGCACTCTGTGTCCTGCCAATGCTTTTATTTCTAGATGCAGTCTGTGTTACCTTCTAGAATCATAGAATCATAGAATCATAGAATCGATTGGGTTGGAAAAGACCTCCGAGATCATCGAGTCCAACCCTTGGTCCAAATCCAGTCCATTTACTAGATCATGGCACTCAGGGCCACGTCCAATCTGCGTTTAAAAATCTCCAGGGATGGTGAATCCACCACCTCTCTGGGCAGCCCATTCCAATGCCTGATTACTCTCTCTGTAAAGAATTTTCTCCTGATATCCAACTTAAATTTCCCCTGGCGGAGCTTAAGCCCGTGCCCCCTTGTCCTATTGCTGAGGGCCTGAGAGAAGAGACCAACCCCCACCTGGCTAGAACTTCCCTTCAGGTAGTTATAGACGGTGATGAGGTCACCTCTGAGCCTCCTCTTCTCCAGGCTAAACAACCCCAGCTCCCTCAACCTCTCCCCATAGGACTTATGCCCCAGTCCCTTCACCAGCCTTGTTGCTCTTCTCTGGACCCGCTCCAGCACCTCAATATCCTTTCTGAACTGAGGGGCCCAGAACTGAACACAATACTCAAGGTGTGGCCTCACCAACGCAGAGTACAGGGGAAGGATCACTTCCCTGCTCCTGCTGGCCACGCTATTTTTGATACAGTACAAGATCCCATTGGCCTTCTTGGCCACCTGGGCACACTGTTGGCTCATGTTGAGCTTCCTGTCAATTAGTACCCCCAGGTCCCTTTCTGCCTGGCTGCTTTCCAGCCACGCTGTGCCCAGCCTGTAGCGCTGCAGGGGGTTGTTGTGGCCAAAGTGCAGGACCCGGCACTTGGCTTTATTGAACTTCATCCCATTGGAATCAGCCCATCTCTCAAGTCTATCCAGATCCCTCTGCAGAGCCCGCCTGCCTTCCAGCAGGTCGACACTCCCTCCCAGTTTGGTGTCATCAGCAAATTTGCTGATGATGGACTCAATCCCCTCATCTAAATCAGCAATAAAGATATTAAACAGGACTGGACCCAACACAGACCCCTGGGGAACACCACTGGTGACCGGCTGCCAGCTGGATGCAGCTCCATTCACCAGCACTCTCTGGGCCCGACCCTCCAGCCAGCTCCTAATCCAGGAGAGGGTACACTTGTCCAAGCCATGGGCTACCAGCTTTTCCAGGAGTATATTATGGGAGACAGTGTCAAAGGCCTTGCTGAAGTCTAGATAGACCACATCCACAGCCTTCCCCTCATCCACCAGGCGGGTCACCTGATCGTAAAAAGAGATCAGGTTGGTCAGACAGGACCTGCCCCTCCTAAACCCGTGCTGGCTGGGTCTAGTCCCTTGTCCATCCTGAAGGTGCTGTGTGATTGCACTTCTAGTTTCTAGGGAAGACAGAACCTACTGATTTCTAAATTGCTCCTTCCACTTGTGTGCCATGAGAACCACCCTCAAGCCCCTGGTTTTGCTGACAGCCCATTATGTACTTGGCAGCCCTTTTATCTGCTCTGCTGATCATATGGAGCCATGAACTTATATGGAAGTATAAGAATAAGCAGGATAAATTCTGCATAGTTTCACATGCTTGCAGCGAACACCAATGTATGAACAATCATTTCCACAGCAGCAGCACATTTCCCAGGGGAAACCTGCAAAGTGTGAAAGACTTCCCACTCATCCTGTTATCGATGCCCTTGTATTGATTCCTTCATCAGTGCTGCAGCTCTGAGCTACTTCACATGCAGCACAGAGTTGAATCATACTCTTCAGCTATATTTCTCTGACACAGGAACTGTTTCAGACTGGCAGATTTAAACACTTATGGAAGCTGAAAGAAAGTGAAAAGAAGGAGCTCTGAACACTCCCTGTATACAGACTTAGGTCTTGATTTTCTAATGGCATTATTGTGATCTCAGAGCACCCTAGAAAGAGAACAAAATGCATGTGACTGAGAATATCTCTTCAGGAACCACGACGTATGTTTAAGTTTGTAACCACTCGTAAACTGTGAAAGCAGCTTGTATATTTGACTCAGGAATTATGGTCTTTTAAATTAGTCAATTCTGTGAGCATATATAATAGCAAGAATGGAGGAGAGCTAACTGTTTCACTGCTGTTGCAGCGGTTCCCTTATGCTTTAAAACATCAGACTGAATTCTATATAGATCCCCTGCTACTTGTGGTACTGTTTTAATGGCATCTCAAGCATTTTAAGACACAGTACTCATGAATCACAGAGGATTAATTCTTCATTAATTTGGTGAACTGTAGATACACATACCCATTTCTTACAGTTCAAAACCATTAAACTCTCCATTTTCCAAGCCCTGTTTTATTAAGAGAGGACAACACAGAAAGTGAGCACGGGTAAATTTTCAGTAGGTCACTTCCCTTCTTAGTACTACTGTTTCCTAGCCAAACCTAGTTTTCCATTTTTGAGTATGTCACTTGTCCTGCTCATGGAGTTTTGAGCCCTATTCTCAGCTTATGTGCCTCTGTACAGCGCCTTTGGCTCAGACCTATCAATTAAGCAGATCCCTGTTGAGGCTGCAGAAACCTCCTAGTGTGATCTTCAGCTCTCAGCAGCAATTCCTGTGCTGGGTGAAAGGATGGTCAGGTAAACCTTTCATTTGTTGTAATAACAAACCATGTGTGTGAAAGTCCTGCAGAGGAGCCAGCACTTGGAGTGATTCATAGAGCAGCACTAATTGTACTGGCTACTCACTGATAAGTTGCACCCTTGGTGAGATATTAGCCCATAAATCACTGTGGGGAGGTCATTTATTTGATGTAATCAGTTAGACCCGTCCATTTTGGCAGCCTACCACTTCCTTTCTTTTTTTTTTTTTTTTGGTCCCTTTGTTAATCTCACCAAAGAGAACAACCACATTATATGTCTTTTCTCATTCCCTTCTCTTTCTTGTCTTTTGCCCAGCTCCCAGAACTTTCCACTTCACATCTTCTCAAGTTCTAGCTTCCAGTGAGTGAACCTTTCAGTTGTGTCTTTCATCCATGGTCTTCAAAGCCATTTACAAACACACAGAAGTTCAGGCTCTAAACCCTTCTGCCTTCCTCATTTTGTAGGTGGAGAAACTAGGATATACATGGCTAAGGAAATAATTTGCCCAAGCTCAGGACGCTGGCAGTATTTTATACCACAGTCAGTGATGTGCTGGTAATTTTTACAGACTGGACTACTCTACAGATGCTCTGGATGCCGATTATCACAGATCTGTAGCAGAGTAAATGTCACAGTTCTTTATGGGTCACCCTGTAGTTATTTGCCTACTCATTGTATTTATTTATATACTGCCCAGAGGCTGGAGAGGAAAAGCTGTTTCATATGTGAGATTTTGCAGTAGCACACAAAGGTAAACACAATTCACCAGACGCAGTTTGAGAGCCAACTCTGAGCCAGGAGGTGCTCTTCCTGGGCTCTTTATACAGGCTGGAAGCAGAGTCTGAGTGTACCCACAGGCATTGCAACCTCTTCTCTGATTTACCTAGTGGCCTAGTTGCCTGTGTTTGAGGCTATCATGACCAGATTTGCTCTACTCTTCTTCAGATACTATGGGATTATGTTCTGGCCAGTGAAGGCACTGCCTTCCTAGCTCTACTGTCGCCATCACAAAGAAACATGAGAGATCATGTTGTGAATCACTTCCAGCCAGTCATGGAATGGATGCAACAGGAGCAACCTCCCTTAGACCAATGAAGATAAAGTAATAGAGAATTTCTAATACGTAAAAAGCCTGTTGAGAGTCAAGTTGTGGATTATATGACTTCTGATAAGCTACTTCCAAAATGTTTTATGTTTTTCTAGTCTTCACTTTCAAACTTTACAGAACATCACTTAAATCTTGCAAAATCATGAGAAAAGGCTCAAAAGTCACGCACGATTATCACAGGAGCTCAGCAGAGATCCTAAGGAGTTGAAATCCCTAGAGCCGTGGCTACGGGAATTCACTGAGCCACTGCTAAATGATTTCTCCTGTGTCAAAACAAGTCTGTCCACCTGACGACCTTGGATTTTTCTGTACTTAGAGTAGTACGTCTTGTAACCACAATGACCTGATTCAAAACTGGTAAAACTTGAATAACCATGCAGATGCATTATGCATTTTCCTATCTGTGATTGTTTCATGTGCTGGTTTAAAAGTAAACTGGCGTAAGAAATGAACCTAACTCAAGAGAGATTACAAGTCAGAGTTGCAATTTACTGAAAAGATTACAATAAATACAGTGATACAGAGAAAAAACAAATTGGTTTTATCCCACAAAAGCAGATGTATAACCCTGCACTCTGAGACAGGAACGGTGTTTGTTAGCCCCTGTGCTGAGCACCACGGGACCTCCCTGGATGCAAAGCAAAAGGAAAAGAAAAATCTGTTGTTCTGGATGATGGTCACAGTTCTGTTGAAGTAATGATTGCAGTCTTGTCAGGAGTGGCAGTCGTGGTCCTGATGAAGTTCTGGTCCTCCTCTGGATCTAATGAATGGTACCGGAAGTCCCAAAACTCCAAGATTATATATGCTTAGATTCAGGTGAGAATGCCCAATACCTCCTTCAGGGCGAGGAGTTTCACAATGGGTGATTTAACTCTGTGAGTCATAGGATATTTTTGGAATCTTTGATGTTTTAGGTTGTTGCGCTGCCTCTTATGCCAGTCCATTGTGGCCCATTAGCAGAGATGACCCCTCAGGCTGGGTGTGAAGGTGCTTTTGTCTCTCTGGAGGGGAGTTATCACAGCTGAGTCATTGGTGTGAAAGCAAAAGAACACTCCCCTGCCTCTGCAGAGTTTCTTTAACACCTAGCTTGTAGCCTGAGGTGTCAGGTGTGCCCTGGGCAGCTTCTGCAAATCATCCATTTATTAACAGTCCATCAGAAATCACATAGATTGTGTAGAATACACAGTTTTGGTTATACCCACATAGTGACAAACTGATCCCAGCTGCTGTAACTAGAACATTTCAGATAGGAAAATGAGCAAAATCATAGCAAGAGTGTTTTTTTATATTATGAGGGCTAAACAAAGATTTTGTTTTGTAAGTTGTTTTTAAATGAAAACTTCATTTCTGTGAATAATATAGGACCCCTAAAAGTCAACAGCTGCATGGTCTTCCACTAAATTTCTGCTCAATGAAATTCATGTTTGCCAAGTATCTCAATTTTTCTAGGCAAAATTATAAGCATTGTCTCCCAACAGAAATTACATGCATTATAATTTTGCATGTAAAATCTTGTCTGTGGAAAAATGGTACTTGTGAATGTAATAATACTTTTGCATATAAAAATGTGTGTGTAGCTAAATATGCACCAAAATTTCATTCAATTAGCTATTTAGTTAGAGTGGTTTCAGTACTAGTTTACTACTGGTAACCGTTTATGTTATTCTGATATTGTACATGAGGACAGTACAACTATTAGTCTATCTATGTTTCTACATAAACAATTATAAATAAGAAATAGAATTTCAATTCTGTTATTAAAAATACCAAGGAAAATAATCTAGTAATTATATTAATTAAAGCTAGTAAGTCACTTTGTTAGCATGGCAAAAAGACTTAGATGAGACAAAAATCAGTCAAACAAATAGAAGATTTATACTTCTAGAGAAACAATTAATACTTCATAACAAAATGAATAGCAAGGGACCAAACTGAAGGTTTAAACATAAACTGAAAGATAGCTAGAAGGAAGATGAATTAAAACCACTATGAATAACCTCAGAGCTGCATCCTCCTTTTTGAAGCACTCTCATGCCACTTTCCCTGCAGTATTGTGGGGTTAGAAAGAGCTCCAAGAAAGAGGAAGAGCTCTGGCCACTGTGAAAGGGTTTTTGAAAATTGTTACAAAACATTGCTTAAAAAAGCAAACAAACAAAAACCCCCCCAAAACCCCAAGAAAAGAAGCCAGCTATTGCACGGCCTAATAATGGACAAAGTGAAAAGACACCATATAACCAGCTTGTCTTGATTACATCAGATCCTGGCCAGACAAATACTGGCTGTACTGGGAGCCAGAGCCTAAATATCAGGACTTTTCCCCATCAATCTTGATTTGAAACTTCCTCAGTTTATAGCTGGAGTCAGGGAGCTATCTTGAACTATGGTCTTTCAAACTTATTACTCCACTACATCTGTAAAGGGTACTAATAGGCCTCTATGTGTTGAAAACTTTGGGAGCACATCACTAACTTTGTTTCTAGGGACCTTTTAGCTTTGATTTGCAATGGTCAACTGCTTCCAATATATAAGAGTAATCAAAAGCTACTACTGCTGATAATAGTGAGTACCAAGAGCAAGCTGCATAGATGTGCTTTTCTATTACCTGGTCTGATGATAAAAGCCGTGGACAGGAGGTAGTGAAGTTCACATTCACTCTCTGGGACCTTATGTGAATCTAGTTCATGGCATCAACATCACCCCTCAACAAATATTCTTGTTGCACAGACAAAACTTAGTTCTCTCATTGACTCAAGGCGTGGAAAGCTCTACAGGGCGTGATCTTCTCATGATTAGTAAATCTGAGAAAGTCATGCAGAGCAGCAAGCAGATCCTAACACAACCACATTCCATCCACACCTCGCTCTTCAGGGAACAGTCAAGAAAGCTTATATTCCACTCAATGTTTCTAAGATATTATCAGGAGAATTTGACCCTAATCTAAGCTTTCAAAAAGTCAAGGAGTTCAAAATGAAGGAGAATTCCCTGTTGCTGCAGGAATATGGTTCATCTTGTAAAGCATTATTGTAGCATATATCCTCTTCAGCATTTAGCACAGAAAGAAAATATAACATATTGATTAGGCAAATATACTGCAAACAGAAGATCCTGTTCGTGATAGCTTTTTTATTTTTAGAAATGCACAAAGACATCATTTTCTACCCAGATATGCACTGGGAATTCTGTTCACTATTGACATGCCTTTAATAGCTGGCAATAAGCAGAACTACCTTGTAAATTGCCTTCCAATCTTATTGAAATAGCCTGATACAAACTGCACCCTAATTGCTAAATTAGGACTGTGTTCTTCGCTAAGCTAATTTCATTGCTAAATGGGCACGTGGTGTGGCAGTTAAGGGCTTTTTATCAGGTTATTACAATGAGGGATTATATAGTTTCAATGTAATTGAATTTTAACGAGAACAACGCTTAAGCAAATACACCTCCATAAATGCTACAGCACTGATGCTATGCTGAGAAACTGAAGATGACAATTCAGTGGACCCAGCAGGACCTAGGGTCCTCTTTAACACTTTATTAAAAGCAATGAGTACTCCTTTTATTTATTTTTTTTTCAAACATTATTCTTAGCCAGTACCTGTTCCTGACCCATTTACAGAGTCCAACAGAGATGAAGGAGGTTCCTGCTTTCATTTCCAGTTATCTCAGAACTGCTGAACGGGACTCTCTGCTCTGATAGTCCAACTTGATTGTCGTTCATTCTTTCTTAAATGGACTTAGTAACAAATGCAGCAATTAAGCAATTCACATTCAACAATCTTATTGGCCAAAGCAGATAAAGAAAAACATAGAATGCATTGCTTTAGTCTTGTCCATGTGTGATGGGAGTTGGCTGAATTCAGTGCTGGCTAAATTCTAGTGGTGGGTTTCTGGTGCTAAAGCTTTCCTGGAGGAGCATTGTAAGACCCCAGCTCCCAAGCGACAAGCTCAACTGGGAAAATCATTTTTAAAAAATATACAAGGCTCCAAAAATTTGCCCACTGAATGCTGGCCATTATGTCACCTCCAGGAGGTTTGACCTGACCTTCCCCCCCCACACACCTGAGCTGGTTCTGACCCAATAATATAATCCAGTGCCTCAGAAGCACTAGCTGTTATTTTTGTACATGGCAGTACAAGAGGTCTGACTTCTCCCAAAGACACAATTTCCTACTGAGGACTGAGGCAGTGGGAAATTACTAAGACAATGGAACTGAAAAATATCAGCCTCAAAGTATACTCTCATTAAGAATAAACCTCTCTCAGCTCTGATGATTGTTCACTAGGGGGAGGAAGATACATGTGATATTACACAACATCTGTGTTGGGATGTCAAAAAGACACATACAGTTCACTGCCAGAAAAGGAACCCCTAGAAGTCTGGGTTTACAATAGCATTACTCAGCTACTCTGTATTTGTAGTAGATAGGATCAGTGTTGGGCAAGACTGATTTCTAACAAGAAGAAACATTCCTGAAATACTGTGAAACATAATTTGGTAATGCAAATGGACAGACAGATTGGGAAGCTCAAACTTCCCCAAGATGTAAAGTAACTAGTGTATTAGGTGAGATGTCAATGTTGGTCAATAAGGGATTGCAGCTATTTCCACTTATGAATATGGAAATACACCAAGAAATCCTGCAAAAAAGGAAATTTCTTGATAAGCTCCGCAGTTATTTTGTTTTAATTGCGGGTAAATGCCACCTCTGATAATGGCATCTGCTGTGTACCTGTGCAATCACAGTACACTGGAATGAGCTAATGACTGCAGAGCAGAAGGCTGGCCTGAAGCCACTGCACGTGTACACCTTAATGAGGGTCTTTTGGGGAAAGAGGGGCATTGAGCAACAGACTTCTGAGACTGTTGAAGCTGTTGGAATGGAGAGGGGATCAGCGTGGGCCTATTTTACCCAAAGGAAGATGCACACACATTAAGGATGTTTGCTTGGCAACTGCTTGCCTCATGTGCATACAGACATAAAACTGGCTGCAGTGTCATGATATGCTCAGATGCAGAAATATGTCTGATAACAGTTACCATAATGAGCATATTAGACACTGCTCATTACATCCTTGAAAAGCAACCCAGGCCCAGCTCTGTCTGAACCACACTGAATTCAGCATCAAAGTGCTGATATGGAAGAAAATGTGCTGATGGCAGCTTGTTATTGTTTACCTTGGCTGAACGCCAGGTGTCCACCGAGGCTTCGCAGGTCCCCCTCAAAGGGGAGACGAAAAAAACCATAAAACCCTGGGGTTTACCAAGAAAGGATGTTTTATATTTACACAGAGAAAAGGGAAAGAACTAATAACACTACAAACACGCAGGCAAAGGAAACTAACAGTAAAATTCTACCTCCCCCAAGAAGCGGCACCTCAGACAGGCATAGCTGTCTACAGCGCAGCCATTCCAGAAGAAGAAGCACTTTTTGTATTTAAGCTGATGTAACATAGTATGGAATATCTTCCTGTTCCTCCCAGGAAAAGGAAATGTTATTTAACTACACAAACCCATTACACAGCTGCTTTTATCTTTACATTTTCTAATACTAGACTACATGCTTGCTGAGAATAAAGGATTAACCCCGTCCTGGCCCATCCGTAACCCTATGGCTCTGGAGGCTCCTCAAAGGATAGCTGTGGAGCACAATGATAAGAAAGATCCTGAAGAGGAAATAAGAATATACTTTGGACTGATATAGTGATCTGACTACCTCAGGATTACTTCAAACATTAAGACATTTTGAGGCATTTCAAACACAGAGTCATTAAACTAAAGGTGATCCCAAATCACATAGCAGCATCACTTCGTGGTGAGGACACCAGGGAGCCTGAATACTTTCTGTGCTACTGGTGTGTTGTGCACCCTGGAGAAAGTCCTTTCACCTCTCATTGTCCCTCTTTTCTTCCTACTTTACTGTTGAGGCATGTGCTGAAGTTCAAGTTATCTGCTTATGTGACCAAGGTGTGGTGCTATGCTCAGGGTTACAGAGGAATGAGGGCCTTCTGTTCTCCCGGTGTGCTATTTCACATGCCACTTGCTATAAAGTAAAAGTATTTCTAAATCTGCCAGTCAATCTGTCATTTTACATTCAGATTGTTAAACCTCTGTAGATCCTTAGGAGCCTTCTTAGGCTCCATTTCCACTTCTCCCTTTGCTTTTTATGGTCCTTCATGGTCCACCACCATCCTTGGATCCTTCTCCCAGCTGTGTTAACCTCATCTGCTCTCAATATTTGATATAGTGAGTACTGTATGTGCTAGTGAAGCACTTTCCAGCTTTCTTGGAGGATCAATAACTTTCATTCTTAAATTTCTCGATATAATAGGATGTGTGGCAGCAAGGTAAACGTGGTATATCTGATCTGCCTTGAACCTGTTTCTGTTTAGGTTCCCAGTGCCTGATGTCTACTGACTCCTTAAAAATGAACACTGAGTACATGCATAAGCAAGAGGCAAAAACCAACTCAGCAAATGGTGCTGAGCATTTCTCTGGAGCAGAGCTTCCAATCTAGACAATGTTTGCGAGAAGCATCATCGTTGTTGTTAGAGAGCTTTTTGGTCGAGTGAATTGCAAATACATTTTCCAGTGTCTAGAAGATATAATCTATAATAAACCTACTATATGGCAGGACTTGATCCTGAGACCTGCACTCTAAGTCACTACTGCCAAATACTATTTTAGCATAATATCCTTTCTTTTTGCCAGCTGTACAGTGTAAAGTTTCTACTGATGCAGCGACTAAAAGAGAACACCATGGTGAGATTTACTCTGATTTGCCACAGACAATTCCATTGGAGAAAGAAATGAATATACAAGGAGACTAAAGTGACTTCTTAACCCCAAGGGTGCTTTTTCCAAGACGAGGAATTAGACATGTTAATTCAAGGCTCTGTGCTAACTTTGTACTTCACTTTGTTGGTATAACAAGCTGACACTAAAACCAGAGATACAACAAACAGTTAACAATAGCAACACAGCAAAGTCCTGCAGAGCCATTAAGCCTATAAATTCATTTCCCAAAGCATACATACCTCTTGCCTTCTTTCCTGTTCTGCACAAGTGCTACTACATCAAATATGTTGTCTGTATTATGTTTCTGTAGAAATGAACTTCCTTCTATTTAGATAGTGTATTGGGTTTGTGTGGCCAGGTTTTGGTAGCTGGGGGGGCTACAGGGGTGGCTGCTGTGAGAATCTGCTGGTAGCTTCCCCCATGTCCAGTGGAACCAATGCCAACTGGCTCCAGGATGGACCCACCAAGTCTCACCAGGTCTGAGTCAATCAGGAATGATAGTAACACCTTTGTAATAACATATTTAAGAAGGAAAAAAAGCTGGCAGATGAAAATTGCAGCCAGAGAAGAGTGGAGTGAGAACATGTGAACAACTATGCAGACATCAAGGCTGGTAGAGAAGGAGAGAGAGGAGGTGCTCCAGGTGCTGGAGCTGAGGTTGCCCTGCAGCCTGTGGTGCAGAGCATGGTGAAGCAGGATGTTCCCATTCAGTTCATCGAGGACCATAGTGGTGCAGAGATCCACCTGCAGCCCATGAAGGAGCCCACACTGGAGCAGGTGGATGCCCGAAGGAAGCTGTGACCCCGTCGGAAGCCCATGGTGGAGCAGGGTCCTGGCAGGGACCTGCTGACCCATAGAAAGTGGAGCCCACACTAGAGCAGCTTTCCTGGTAGGACTTGTGGCTCTGTATGGAACCCACACTGGAGCAGCCTATGCCTGAAGGACTGCACTCCATTCAAAAGTGACCCATGCTTCAGCAGTTTATGAAGAAACTGTTGCCTGTGGGATGGACTCATGCTGGAGAAGTTTGTACAGGACTGTCTCCCGTGGGAGGGATCCCCTGCTGAAGCAGAGGAAGGACTCCTCTCTTGGAGCAGTGGCAGAAGTAACCTGTGATGAATTAACCATAACCCACATTCCCTGTCTCCCTGCACCACTGGAGGTAGGATGTAGAACCTGGGAAGGAGGGAGAGGTGGGGGGAAGGTGTTTTACTTCTCATTATCCTACTCTGATTCTGTTAATAATAAATTTAATTAATATCCCCACTTTGAGTCTGTTTTGCCCGTAACAGTAATCAGTGAGCAATCTCTCCCTGTCTTTATCTCAGCTCATGAACCCTTCATTATATTTTCTCTCCTCTGTCCGGTCGCAGAGGGGAGTGAGAGAGTGGCTTTAGTGGACACCTGGCATCCAGCCAGGATCAACCCACTGCAGACAGTTTGGTTACACACACGTTTACTCTGGGTGTAAATCTGGATTCTCTCTCCAGCTCAGTTGGAGTTAGATCTGATCGGTTAAACTGCTGTGCTCATAAGAGGGAGTGGGGAGAGCAGCTGACCCACACAGTGCTGTATAACCTTATTTTTCTCAGTGAACTCAGTCTGTGGGGCTCTACTCCACTCTCATATGTAGACAGGACTGCTAATCAATAGCAGTATCTTTGCTGCACATAACTGCCTATGCTGTTCTTTGACCTTTCCTTGCCTGTGTAAATAAGAATTGACAGATCAACCAGTTGATAGATAATTCATTTAGTGCCAGTTTTTAATCTGTTGTATGTGTCTGGGGACAGATACTACTGAAGAAATAAGGATGGCAAAAACCTTTACTCACTATGTCACCCCCTTGGTAAGTCTCACCCTACAGGTATTTGACATCTTCCAGCTGGTCTAGTGTAGGGTCAATACCACCTATCATTTCCCGTCTGTGTGGGCTACATTCAGTTGGTGTGGTTTTATTATTTTTTTAAAATTTTTTTCCTTTGACTTGTACTTATTAGAAGATAAGCCTGAAACTTCAGTGCTGTCTCCAGCACTGATTTTTAAAGTCCTCTTTGCACAGGGCTACACCATTACTTCTATGAGAGGCAGCAATAGCATGTGAAAGACTGATTTCAGACTAATTGAAAGAAAAAGGAACATGAAATCTTGAAGTTTTAGCCTGAAAGGATGTTTATTTCAAGCATTTCTAAAAGGCTTGGGTTCAAGTCAGTATGAAGGTTCAGCTTAAAGTCAGATCTGAAAACCTTTGGTCAGTTCTGAATATTTCATTAAGATAACTTCAGTAGGTCTCTAGTATGTTTAGTATGAATCTGTCTGCATTTTAGCTAGCTAGGTATCTAGATATTTGGGGAATGGGACTAATAGTTGTGAAGATCGCCAGTAGAGGTGAAGTTGCCCTGGGATTGTTTTAATGTAAGAATGGATGTCTACAGAACTTGGACTTCAAGCGGAATGGGTTTACTTTTGGAGATGGCTCTTTCTCCTCATCAGGAAAGGTGCTCCAAACTGTGAATGTGTTTTGCTTAGTTATCTAAAGTTGGATAGGGTGAACAGTGTTTCTAGCACTTGAATAATTTGAAAAATAGGTGTTGTATAAATGGCTCACACTTTAAGCCTTAATAATTTGAGAGGAAAAGCACAGACCATGTCTTTTTTGAGAACTTTGCCTTCATAAAAGTAAAAATTTGATGATTGGAATCAGTCTTATTTATCATAAAGCATTAGCAAAGTCTTGTGTACTACTGATTATAGGAAGAAAGAAAAGCTATTTCAAACAAGATTCTAAATGACTTCTCATTAAAAAATAACCTTCTTCCTATTTCTCTTCTCACTTTGTTTTAACATTTTTCACTTGAATCTTCCAAGTATGCCCTGCCAAGATAGAAAAAAATCTTCCTAGTAAAGGGAAGAAATAACATGGTGTCTTTCCAGTATTTGATTCAAGCACCCCAGATGAGCAGCATTAGTAACTAGCCATTAAAACAGACAGCCTGAACTGCTCTCTGGCTGCAACTGAGCAGGAGATGAGCACCTGAGGTGGAATCATGCAGTGCAAAGAACAGCAATTCTGGCAAAAGCAAAATAAATCTCCAGGTCCCCACTAAATATTGTTTGCATATATAGTAACCATGGCTAACTACCAGGAGGAATAAAACATGTGGAAGACAGTGCTCTTAATTGAGGGTACACAGCTTGACTTAGATAATAAAGGAAGATTGTGTAGGATCTGGAGCAATAAACACCATACTTTAATAAGTAATTTTTTGAAATAACAGAACACAGAGTCATTATAAGGGTCATCTGTTTCTGCTGGCAATCTGTTGTATTTGTGACAGTAACCTCGGCCTGTACTTGTTCACATTATGCTAGGAGCTTTTAGAGAGGTTGCTATGGCTTGTGATTACAACACACCTGGAAAGTGGATGCCTGTTAGCAACTCTGCACTTAAAAGGTGTAAAAGGAGTAATTAGGAAGGTAATATATAGAAGCAGGCAGTTAGATCTGATTTCTCTTGGTCCTCCGTGGGTGACTGATGAGAAGGTGTTTCAGGGGTTCTCGATAATCTGTTACTTTGTCCATAGTTGGAAGCTCCTTGTCAACTGAAAAATTCAGAAAGTTCAGTGGAAGTTTGTTGTAATATACTGAGTAGTTCTTGCCTTTTCTTTGACCTAATTTAGGGCTTTTTAATTTTTCATTTTGAGGTAGTCTTGGTGGAATCTAGCTTGGGATCTCTACTTGTTTCTGAAGTTTCCTATTTTGTCCAGTTAGAATAGAAGATCTGGTTGCCTTCTTGAGAGGGTGTCCCAGTTCTTTGTAGCTTCTAAGTTTCACAACATGTTGTCAAGTGTGCATGTGCTCTCTTTTCATAGCCTTGTCCAGAATTTTTACTATCACCAGTTTGGGGAGAGGGAAGTGAAGGGGTGCTGGCATAATGTGTTGTCTAGGTTCAGAACAGGTCCTGATCTCTTTCACGGAGAAAGGATGATGTCTTTTCTCAAGGAGGACCTCATTTTTCCTGTTGTCTTTGTGCAAGTTGTCTCTGACATAGGGCTGAGACGTCATGTGTGGAGTGGAAAGAAAGGGAAACTGCTCCTTGCCTTAAACTCATACTTGGGGCAAGGTGAATAGCAGATGGCATATGAACTTAATATCTCCTGCATTTAGATCCTTGCAATTTGAAACACAGAGTGAGCATGTGTGATGAAGGAACAATATTTTGTTCATCCCAGCTTGACTGGTGAGCAAAATACAAAGTCTGGTCCATTTGCAGAATGAGTACTTTGTTATTTTACACTTTTCTTCTCCAGGCTTACACAAACTGAAACCCCTGGGAGGGAGCATTAAGAGGGGGTGGTAATGGAAAAGCTTTCCCCTATTGTCCTTGACACCTGGGAAGGAGTTTTTGTTTGTTTGGGGGGATTTTTTGTTTGTTTGTTTTTTGTTTTGGTTTTGGTTTTTTTGAGGCTTAGGAAAGAGAAAAAGTGAGGTGTGGAATTATTTTTATTTTTTTAAGGGCAATCTAATCTTCTTTTCCTTCCAGCCCTGCTAGTTCTCTATCCGTCCTGAGCCTGGAGATGATAATAGAGAGCTTTCACATGCAAATATGTCAATTTACTTTCACAATAGCAAACCACCGAGGGTTGAAAGGGAAGCCACTGTAACGCTGAGAGTTACATTGTTCCAAAACCACTCTGCTCCTCAAATTCAGGAAAGGAAATCTAATCAAAGGCTATTCAAGTCCCAACTTGAGTGATGAGGATTTGCCTTCCTCATCTTCTTGATGCTTCTCATCTTTCTCAAATTTTCCTTCGTTGTAAAATCACCTGACATGCTCACCTGGACCATGCTCCATCTGACCATGTTGCATCAAACTGGCAGAGCTGAGGATGTTTTTTTTTTTTTTATGGTCTGAGAAATGCCTTTAACCTTCCCACGAGGTGGTGTCTCTGGAGCAAAGAAATGGAGGACAGGGACATGCATTTATCTGTGTTTCTTCCTTGTGTCTTTGACCATAGGGAGATACAGTTCAAGAAGATGGGCAAACTCCAGAATGGAATGCTTACTTTTAGATGTTATTTACAAACTAAATGCAATCCTTTCCCCACACATATGTAAATAGAAATGGAGGAATGTATTAGAATGCTCTACACAGCCTAAGATAATAAAATCTTGGCATCCTTTCCTGAGAATAGTGTTGCTCTCTCATGGGCTTGCAAATATAAGCTAGGAAACAAAAGTACCTATTTTAGACCACTCAGTCTGATACCCTCAGGCAAGCTGAGGTGAAATGACACCTTTTTATGATACAATGAAAGCTCACCACAGTACCAAGTCTTGCTTAACTCTAGAAGCAGACTGACAGTATGTATGTGGCAACTAAGCTAGGTACTCCTGCCTGCTAGCATGGAAGTGTTTCTAGCTCTAAGATGTCTTGAACCAAGTCAGCAGGAAGGGTCTGTGTCAGTGATTAACAGGGCTGAAGCAGGCCTGTGCCCATCCTGTCCCCTCCAAGGGTCAAGTGCTCTGGAGGGAGCAAGAATGGAGGAAACAGAAAAAGGAGCTTCTGGGGACTCTACTCTGTCCAGTGTTGCAATGCAAATCCTAAAGCAGACAGTTCTTAATGCTCTTAGAGGGACTTCATATGTTTCAAGCAGATTTATTTATGTGGGGAAACCTCTTGCCCATAGTAAACTTTAGAATTAAGGAAGACACAAGGAAGGATGTTGCCTTTACTGTGACTCTGAAGCCAGTGCTAAAAATAATCTAGACAGTAATAAGCAAAGTACAGTGTCAGTGTTATTTTCCCGAAGTAAGTAATAAGTAATCCCTGATGATCAAGGATTTTACAGAAACACCTGTGGGTATTCATTCTGCCTGTACATCAAACATGTCTCTGTGGATGCACCTTGAAGCTGAGGTCAGCAGCCAGCCTTCTTCTGGGAGGTTCGGTTAGTATGCCACAAGCACACCAGAGAACCCACGTGGATTTCAGCTGTGGTCTTTTGTTACTGCGTCTTGAAAACAACTCTAAAGCTTTCAAAGTCTCGAGTTAAGCCTTCTGGAATTTTTTTCTCAACAGCTGCAATAGGAGAGCATGTAAACCTCTCAGATGAGTGTGTCCCTCTGGAGTCTGCACACTGGAGAATTGTAGAAGGGGGAAAGTAGCTTTTAGCTACCTTTCCTTCCTCTTCCTCATCCTTTCTAGTGTCCAAGTAGCTATAGAAACCAGGAAGTTGTTTTGTTATGTCAGAGCTTGGTGAGCAGGAGTATGACTTGTAATTTTTAAAAAGGCAGCTAGTGAACAGGGGTGGATTCCAACAGTGGGGAAAAAAATCTGACCTTTATTCACACAGGAATAGACTTATTGTCATCAGTGAATGTCTTGTTTCCTCCTACCTGTAGAATCTTTTTTTTCCTCCTTTTTGTGTGAGAGAAAATGTTTGAAAGTCAAAGTACTTTAGAAGGTCATTTCCTGGTGGCCAACTCTGACAGTTTCCAGTCATCTATCAGATGGTTGTGTTTTCCTTTATTACAAATATTTATTTGCAAGTTTCTTTATGCTAAAAATTTTGAGTTGAATGGGCTTTTTTAATGCAGATAACAGCGTATCTCATATCCAGTATGGGAAATCTCCAGTGAAATCTCCAGTATGATAAGTGGTTGGTAACTGTTCCTCATATAAGTAAATTCTATTTCTAGCAGTTTAAAATACCTTTAAGTCACAAACTTTTTTGAATCAAAACTTTCTGTCCATTTCCCTCTGGCCTGAGAGCCACAAAATGTCTGTGGATTCTTTATTATATTTATAAAGGAACAAGTAGATGTTTGGCTGAGTCTGAATGTAATATGTGTAAAATTACTGGAGTACTTGACAGCGTCCTCTACATCTGGAGGATTTCTTCCTTCTTAGTTGGTATTGATTGTGGAATTTATACAACTTTATTTTTTTTAATTTAAAAAGTGTGTTATTTAAAAAAAAAAAAAGATTCACTGCCAGTAAATTATCAGGAAATGGAGAAGCATGTACTTCCTGCCACAACTGATTAGTCCACTGGCTGTTTTTTAGCTCACATAAGCTTGTATTCTAATTATATGGACACAGTGTCTGCCATGAAGCATTAGCATCCAGCACCAAAGTATATATGCAGTGCCATATACTTCATCTGCTGGGTCAGCTGCCAGAAACAAAGATGACCGAGATCCATGAAATCATCTTGTCCCATTCTCCTGGTTGACATTTCTTTTCTCACCTTTAAGGATTCTGTCCAACCTGCACTTAACAGATTAAGGAAGGGAAAAAGGACCTTTCACAGTGTCTGAGGGAACAAGTGCATCTTAATTTGCAGGCCATGACCCTGCAGCTATGCAGTTCATAGACAATTTATCAGTGCTGAAAACACTGGGATAATCCCAGAGCAAAGAAAATAGAATATTCCACATAGAATTTGGGAGAGGCAAAGCTTTCCAAATATGAGATGAAATGTGGTGATGTTTATTTCAGCCACACATATTGCTGTCATGTTCTATTTTTTTATTCTTTTTGAGCTAAATGTAAGAGATTAGGAAAAAAAAATCTATCTTTTTCATTTATACTTGACAAAGGTGATAAATGTGATGGGAAATATTCTAAAAACTCTGCTACTTCCTTTTGGCTGGTAACATTTTCAACTGCACAATTTGTTCCTACTATGCAAAAAAATTAGGAGTCAAGGCAGATCAGACCTGGTCCCTGATCCCCAAGATCTTGACTAGTCAGATGTGCCCTGAGTGACCACTGAAGAGAGGAGGTTCCTGGAGCTGATTTTGGAGGCTTGAGGCTCGCAACTTTCAGCCTCACTTCAAAGCAATATGTGTTTTGCTGTCTATTTATCTTCATACCTCCCTGCTTGGTCTGCAGTTTACACTGAATACCTCTGCGAATCAATATCTGGACAGCCAAAATCAGTTAATTTGACTGTTAAAATTATATAAATTCAAGACCTTAGAGTAACATGTATCAATTTCTGAAGATGATAATAGAAAAGTTTTACCAATGCATTTCCCTAAGTGAAAAGTCCATCTGTCATCTTGCATTTCCTTTAGTAAACTGGAAGCTGCAGTCTACTGGAAGCACTTAACCCTGTGGGTGAGTGAATACTAGAGCTGGGTGAGCAGGCAGCCTGGTGGGATAGGCAGGGAGTTGGTAGGATAGGCAGGGATAGGCAGTGTTGGTAACAGGGATTTGAAGCCTGGGAGATGTATGAGGAAATTTCAAATTTGTGCTGTAGCTTCACCCTGATGGGTAGAACTTGGAGGAAGAATGTGCAGGCCGATTTAATCTGTGTGTAATGGGAGTATTCTTCAGTTGCATTTCATTCTGCCCACCCGGCATATCAGTAACAGGTTACCATGAAAGACAGAGTCTGTTGTGTGCCCAGGTGTGATTGACAGGACATTGGTGTGTGGTGCTGGTGAATTTCTTGAGGGATCCAGTTCCCCAAGCTTAGAACAATTCTGCACCTCTCCATTCATGACTTTCATAAGTGAAAGAGATGCTGTTTCTTAGAGGGGTTGGGGGGGGAAACATCAAGGACAACAGCCCATGGCAGTGCTTTACACTTCCAGCATGACCCAGCTGAGCAATACGTCTGAACCATGAAAGTCCTTTTAGCTTCCATTAAAATAATTTAGCTGTGTAATATACCCGAAACCATCATGAGAGGCTCAAGTGTTGACATTCAACATGTACCTTATGTTTGGAATTAATTACCAGATATAAGCCACACGTTTGCTGAAATGGGATACAAAATAAGCTAGGAGCGTTAACTCTTATTTCCCAGTGGAAGTGGTCTTCTCTTGAGAGCAGTCTGTAACTCTAGATGCCATGCCCTCCCTTGACATACGTCTTGCCAGACTGTAATTTTGATTACTGAAACACATATTTTACCAGATAACTACAGTGAGCATCTTTACTTTGAAGGGAACTCAAGTGAAATGTTAGGCAGGAGATTTTAATTGTGTCAAACACAGTTCCTAAAAGGGTGCCTAGTCAGGAGGTAAGAACTGGCCACAGATGTAGAAAAATGGGTTTCTGAGAAGGCATGTTTTCTGCACCTCCCTTTCATTACATATCAGTTATGGCAACAATCATCAAAGCTCTTAATCCTGTGAAGAATTCTCAACCAGTTAGTAAAGCAGTGTTCTGAACGTAGGAGTTAGTTTTGATGCTTCCCTCTGTTTCCCAGTTATAAAGTTAGGGTAGTAGAACTTTTTTTCTGTGTCTCTCTGCTCAGTGAACTTACAGGGAGTATGGGTGAACTTAAGGGTTTGTGTGTCTCCTGCAGAGGGCCACCAAACTAAAAGTAGTTATAGTTAGTACTTATTCATTAAACGGCAAACTAAGGGAAAGACAACAGACAAGGTTGGACGCCAAAGGGACACCATGTTGTCACATCTCTATTTCTTAAAGATCTGACATCTGGAGGATTGTGATTGTGATTTTCCCACCGTACAGAAACAAATAAACAAACAAAATGCAGTTGCTGTCCAGGCTATAGGAGAAGAAAATTTGAAGTCAAGGCTTGTGTGCTGGCTAAAGGAAGAGAAAGCATAAGTCAAAACCAAATACATTTAGATTTATTTTTAAGATCTCACTGACTTTAAGTTAGTATTATGATTTCAAAGCAGTTAAGGAGCAGTCATGAATCTTAGGGTCTGGGAGACTGATTATAATAAAAATAAAATGAATTTAAGTTTAAGACCCCCAAAGTTAAATAAACAAACTGGAAGTTTAAAAATAATTACATTTTGCTTCTTGACAGAGGCTGGATTATGCTGGTTTTCTTCAACCTCTCATTTCCCTTTTTAGCTAGTCCTGACTGCAGGGCTCAGTATCCATCTTCCAAGCTGACACCATTTTGTCAACCAGATAAGACATGTAGTGTTTTGGGAGGTAGAGGGGAGTTATTCTTGTAAATACAGGACCCAATGGCTAAACTATTTTTCCAAAGCAAGTACATTTTGATCCACCTGGTAAACTAGGAAAAAACAACTACCCAAAACAAATGAAAAAAGCCCACTTTGCTTCAAATGCCACTAGTCTCTAGAGCTACTGGCTCTAATGGTAATCTCTCCTGGCTGTAATTTTGGCAACTAGTAAAGCACTAAGGAAAGGAGCTGGAATAAGGTTCAAATAGGTTTTTCACTGCCTTTCAGCTAGAATGAGTGGCTGTGCACTTATTGCAAGCTGGATACTCTTACTCTGGGCATATCAGTTCTGAAGAACAGCTGAAGTTGGTGCAATAAACAAAGCAGCCCTTATGGGTCACCTGCTGTGAGTTCTCTCTCTAGGTGTCACAAATCTTTTTCTTTGATATATTCTTATTGATGTCATATTAACCTCTTGAATGTCTGTAATGACTATTTCTTTGTCATTTACCTGGAGAATATATTCAGCTTCTGTCTTAATTCTGACTGTTAAGAGCCTGATGCCTGGGCTGATCATAGAATCATGGAATGGTGTGCTGGTTTAAGAGTTAACCAGCAGGGGAAATGAACTCAACTCAAAGGAGAGATTATAAGTCAGAATAACAATTTACTAAAATAATACAGTAAGTACAATCATACAAACAAACAATTGGTCTTAACCCACAAAACCCAAATGTATAACCCAGTACCCTGGGGCATGAACAAAGTGGTGTTCCTTGGGCCCCGCTTGAGTCCAAAGTAAAGGGAGAGGGGAAGAACCTGCTGGTGGGAGAGCTGTTGCAGTCTGGTCAAAAGTGGTGATTGCAGTCCAGTATAGGGTGGTGGTCTAAGTCTGGTTGAGAGCGATGAGCTGCAGTCTTCCTCTGGATCCCACGAGTGGGTAAAAATGTTCCAGGACTCCAAGATTATATATCCTCCAGTTCAGGCAGGAATGTTCAGTACTTCCCTCAGGGCGGGGAGTTCCACAAAGGGTGTGAGGACAAGAGCATCCTCCTATCTCACAGGCCTCTTAACACCTAGTTTATAGCCTGAGGAGTCAGGCTCTATGGGCAGAGGGTGCGAATAGTCTATTCACAACAGTTTCTGGGAAATGGCATGGAAGGCTATAGAATACACAGTTTTGGGTTACACCCATACCATGATGAACTGATCTCAGCTGTCCTAACTAGGACAAATGGTTTGGGTCTGAAGGGACCTGTAAAGGTCATACAGTTCCAACACCCTTCCATGGGCAAGGACACCCTTCAGTAGACCAGGTTTCTCCAAGTCCTGTCCAGTCTGACCTTGAGCACTTCCAAGGATAGGGCATCAACTGCTTCACTGGGCAGGCTGTTCTAGAGTCCCACCACCATCGTAAATACGAATTTCTTTCTAATGTCTAATCTAAACCTATCCCTCTTTCAGTTTAAAGCATTGCCCCTTGTCCTATCACTACATGTCCTTTTAAAAAGTCCCTCCCCAACTCTCTTGTAGCCCCCTTTAGGTACTGGAAGATGCTGTAGGGTCTCCTCAGAACCTTCTTTTCTCTGGGGTGAACTGCCCCAACTCTCTCAGCCTGTCTTCACAGAAGAGGTGCTCCAGCTCTCTGAGCATCTTCATGGCTGGTCCCTGGACTCACTCCAGCAAGTCCATGTCTTGTTGTTGGGGGCCCAAGAACTCTACCTTACTTCATTTCTGGGTATTTCTCTTCTATTATCTTCTTCATCCATCTCTTAATTTCCTTCCTTGACCTATTAGAGTTTTTATGATATTGGACTCTAATCTTATTCCCTGTTGGTGTATTTTTAATTCTTGGGTTGCAGCTTGTGCTCTGATTCTTATATAACTTCATGGTTGCCTTTGGTCTTTATCTCTTTCCATGCTCCACCTTTTTTCTAAATTTAGAAGAGAATATAGAAGCATTCAATTCTGAAGCCTCAGTTGCTTTGCAACTGTATAAATTAGCATTTTCACTTCCCTGCTTTGCTGTGTGTTGTTCTTTTTTTGTGCATCTGAGAATAATCCAGGAGTATACAGCTTATAGCCCAAATCTTCTGTCAGCTGTGTCAGGAAAACAAAAATGAGGAGGGAATGAAAAATAAAATCCTGGAAGCCTCTGTGGTTGCCTTTACTTTTATTCTGAAGATTTTTAAAGGAGAGAAATAAAGCAGAGATCTCAAGGGTAGATCAGAAAGGCAGTTTAAATTAGAGAAGGAAATACAGACTTATTGATACAATCTTCTGCTAAAGGTCTTAGCAGTGGCTGGTAGTTTTCTTGGAGAAAGTTGGCTGGATGATAGTCAGATTTGACTAGAGCACTGATTGATCTGTTTCATTCATAATATTTCTGAAGTACTTAAGGGAATTGTATCTAATGTTTAGTCCTTCAGAGATAGTTCAAGTAACCCTAAAATTAGTCAAATCTACTTAATACCATTGTGAACTATAAATCTAATGAATATTTGTGTGTAATTGCTGTATAATGTGTCTGTTTAAATAATGTGCTTGTCATTTAAGTTTTGACAGTGGGTCTGGGTCTGAATGGTTAGTCAAGTATTCCCACATGAAGGAGTTTGGAATTGGAAGTCTCTAGCTTTTTAGGTTAGTACAAGTGAGCATATCTTTATTTCTAAAAAGCATCCTGTCAAAAGGTAGTTTGCATAGATCTAATTAGACAAGAGCAGGGCCAGAGGTCATTACTTTGGGGACCACACACCAATGGGAGGGAAACATAGTCCTTTGGCATCAAAGCTCTGTATTTTTGTTAACATATCATTTTACTTCATAGGAAAAAGCTGATATGCAAGTACCCTGTGGGATCTTAAGTGGAGTGTTGGGTAGGGATAGTGGTACTTCTTTGGCAAGAGTTGAATTTTTGATATTGGAGGAGCAGAGGTCTAGCACACAGTCAACCTCAGTATGCTGACCCAGCTATTTCTAAGCAGGCAAGTAATTCCAACAGATATATCAATTTAGGAGGCCATTCTTTCCTGAATCTTTCAGGCTTTCTGTTACTGCTTCCCATTTCAGCTAATGAGAGCTCTCCACAACTTATCCACAGCAAGGTCAGTCAGGTTAAGTTACTTCTCGTTTGCCTCAGGAGCAAACCCTGAATATATGTGTGCACAGTAATAAATTCAATGTGCTTGGGAAAGTTTGCAGGCACAGAGTTCAGCTGGCAGGGAATGACTTGTAGCCACACTGACATGGGCTCCTGCAGCCTCTGCACATTGCCTGTGCAGGGGCGTATGTTGGGAGTGATCTCTCAGATGCTGAAGGGGCTGATCAAAATTTGGGCTCCATATGTGAAAGAGCTAATTAACATGGGGCAACAATGTGCCAGGGACTGTTCCCACAGATCACTAATGAATGATATAACAGTATTCAGCTTGGAAAGGTCAGCTAGATTGTAGAGGGTTTTTTGCTATAGGTGTGCCCCTTAAATGTTATAAACCTTGAGGCTAGCATTCATGGAACAATTTCTATTTATTATGGCATTTAAACAAATGCTTACCCACGTTCACATGCTAAACTCCCACTAAATCCATGGACTTTGAATGCGACTCAGTTACTAATAATTCCCTGACTGTAACACAAAGTTGATTTAGTAAGTATTCTCTCTGCAGCATATACACATCACAATGGAAATGATTGAAGCAGGACCTCTTGGCACAGTTGTTCTCAGGCCACCATGAATTCCTTTTAAAACTGGTTATTTATCATTAGCATCCTCTTTTCTCACCCTTCCTTATCCCCCTTTACTTTTCCTTTTATTTTGTTTAGTGTTTAGGCTTTGGAACAGGTTGCCAGGGCCAATTAGAAACATGTGGGCAAGTAATTTACCTGCCATCCAGAGCTCTTTTATGCCCACTTGGAACAGGCTCACTAGGCAGGAATAGCTGCCACTGCAAGGATACAACACGAAACAGGTGCTGCTATATGAAGGGGAAAACAAAGTCTGCTGTAAATAATACCACATTAAAGATGAATGTTGTTAGGCCAGTTATTCTGATCCCCAGGCAGTTTTTACACATCCTTCTGCTGAACTTTACTTTTTGTAGATTTTAGAGATTGAATTAACTTTGTCACCCAGGCTATCCTTAGGGGGAAGATTAAGGTTATTTCCTGCAATATTCTTAAATCCTGTCCACTCTTGTTCTTGGAGAAGTTCAAACTCCCCAAGGGAGCTGAAACACAACCAGATATTTCAATAATAATTGTAGGAATTGCTATGCATGGTTTCATTCACTTACATTGCTGGTGCCTTTGCACAGGGAGCCTGTCATAATGGTAAAATAGATAAAGCTGTCCTGTTTGTGATACAAGTGATGAAGGACTTTGTAATCTGCAGCTTTCCTGATGAGCAGGAGTGCATGAGTCAGCTGATGACCAATTGAGCACTTTTCTACAGAAAGGTTCTTTGCTGCTGGAAACTGTCACGATGTTAGTGGGTTCATTTCAGTGTGATTTCCTGAACAAATGAATGCTTTACTAGAACTGTCACTAAGGAGACATGAAAGATGAAAAATCAAAGGGAACTGGGAATGAGGGAGCAGGGGAAGGAAAAGAAGAAATATCATAGCTGTGTAGACCTTCTTTCAAATTCTATACTTTCTCAAACATTAGACCGATTTATGCATGCCAGTTGGATTCAGACCCATATTTAAAATTAATTTTGAAGCTGTTTTGAAAGGCATCTGAAGGATCTAGTTGCTTGAAATTAGTCAAAATAGAGGCACATTGCTTCTAATTTTACCTTCTAGAGTTTACTGAAGAGGTATTTGTAGATGCAAACACACACATCAGACTGGACCAAAGATCTAGACTTCCTCACTTGAACTGTCCAGGGGACAGTAGTTATCAAAATACCCATGCTGACTTGAATCATATCATTAGAATATATTCTATTCTAATGGATCAAACAATATTTAAGAAGTAACTTTTATCTCGTGTGCACACACTTGAACTTAGACTGAGTACAGTCTCTGACATGTACTCTTACTCCTATAGGATAAAATGGGTTCTTTAGAATGAAAGATGAAATTGTCAGCATAACATACAGTCCTATTAGCGAAGCAAATAATCTACTGCTTCAAGGTTTCATACTCTATCACCTCAGTGTATGAGAGATTGTGTTTATAGCTGTTTCAGCTGCATTTTGCATCCCTTCGTGCAGGTACAACTAGGAATGCAAGTGTTTTGTCACTTGTTGGTGTCACCATTACAGGTCTGTACAAAAAAATCTACCATGCTGCTGCTATATGTGTAGCTACTGTATGTAGCTGTACATCGTAAGACTAAAATACAGCTCAATATTTGAACTACTGATGTTAATGTGCTCTTAAAACTATGCGGCCTGCCTTGTTGGTCAGATTTACTCTTGGTAGTTTGATGACACAGTTGTAGCTATCTTTAAGGAAAAAAATAAAGCAAGACATTGGATGTGTGATTTCTCTCTACAGGTGTTATGATTTTTAAGTTTTTCTCCCTTAAAGAACTGCTTTAAATCACATTTTAAAAAACAGTCTCCTGAGTCAGTAGATGGCTCAATAGGATGGTAGTACCACATGGTGGCTTACTGCATAGGGTCAGTAGTTCAAGTGCACCGCAGCTCGTTGTCTAAACACATTAAAGAAAATGTAGTGTGTCTGCTCTGCCAGCCAGCTCATAAAATATGCATCCACCTTACCACAGTTGCTAATTGTCTCTCTCCTAGTTGTCAAACTCAGTAGAGAGGCCAAGAGGTGAGGGAGACTATGAAAAATGAATTACTCTCCCTGCTTGTAACAATCCCATTAAAGCACATTAGCCAGAAATTAGGTGTGTGTAGGAAAGTGCAATCTGTCACCATTGTTGCCTTTACACCAACAGCCAATATTGGTCTCTTGATTTGTCAGACTAGTTTGCCTATAGGTGTACTATGTTAAATAAATATAAATATATTTCTTTTCCTATGCAAAAGTACTAGTTAATGGGAATAACTGAATGGTGGTGCATTGAGATCCGGCATAAATAGCATATGATTATCCATATGACTGAGCAGTGGAGCAGCTTTTGGACTCTTCTGGTCAGTGTGGGTGGGTAGATCACTCAGAGGCAAATATTCAGGTTAATGGTGGTGGAAGAGACAAGAAGAACTTGGTGTTAATATATCTTCTCTGTATCACTCCTAATTTATGTATTATATACCTCCCAGGCCATTTTTTCCCAGACTGATAGTCCTTTAGAGAGAAGTTTTGGCAGATTTAAGCAGATCTCAGATCCTGTTTGATTTCTGTCTCATGCATTCTTTGCTGCATATTGTCTGTGCTCATCTGCCTCTTTATGACTGCATCCTGTGAAACTAGGTGAGACTGTTTGAAGCACATGCATCAAATATGAAGACTTTTTTGCTTCACCACTGAGGGTTAAAAACTATTGAATATCTACTAAGCAGCCTTTACTGAATGCTTTTCTCCCAGGGGTAGATGGGTTATTCCATTAGTATGCCAGACAGGCTAGGATTTTTTCCCAACCGGACCTCTGCATGCATTTCCATAATCAAATAGATACAGGCACTGGTTTGGAAGGCAGAGCCTTCAGATCCTGATGTGACTGCTAAGCTAAGCAGAATTGAACTGACACTGAGATTCCTGAGCTTTCAGTCACAAGCAGGTTTCTGTGGCTTGGCACTGGGGGAAGCAATGAGAAGAATGCAAAAGGTCGCTGGAGGCAGTCAAGTCTCCTGCCTACTGCAGTATGAAACAGCTCAGATGAAACCATCTCTGGCAGGAGCTTTGCAGAAAAGAACAGCTTTTTTTTCTTCCTGAACGATGAAGAAAAGTAGGAGAATGGGAGTCAGGGTGCTTAATTTCTTTTGTGACTTTTTCCCATTGCCTCGAGTAACTTGAGACAGATCACTTCCCTCCTCTCTATACCTTACTTTCTGAGTCTAGTTGATGCATATTTGTAAACATATAGAGCTTTTACATCAGTTCAGTGATAATCAAGCAGAAAAGCACAGATACCAGATCACTAAGCAAAATGAGAAAATTGAATAGTTAGGCATAGAGCACCTATATGTTCAGTGCCCTGTCCTGGATATTTCATCTCTTGTCTTAGATGGAAATACAGAATACATCATGACAGAGACTAGAGAGAAATTTCTGATTATTCAAAGAATTTTCAAAGAAATGAAAAAGAAGTTATTTATTTCCAGGAAATTAAAACTGCTGCTTATTCCCTCCTCAGATATCAGGACTTCATGTACTAGGCCCAGATAGAGGGATAAAGATGATTCATTTCGACATAGTTTGTATCCTGATAGTTTGTGAATTTACATTTATGAGAAGAAATAGGAGAAGGAAAGAGGGAACTGAGACCCATCAGAGCTATGTTTAATCAAAGCAAGAAATGAGTTACAGGAATCAATCTCCTCATGCAAAACATCTGCAACCTATTTTGAATTGACATTTTGACGGGTGACTTTCTGAATAAAACTATTACAGTGATGCTTCAGGGAAAGTGTAGGTGTGGAAAGTAGTTGGGATTCAAGCTCTAAGAATGGAGAGAAAATTGCCCAGAATGTGGGATAGTCTTTAGCACATCCCATTTCTGTCCTCCCTCACACTGGAGAAAAGGGTCTTCAGGGGACCTATATCCCACCAGTTTAAAAACATCCCAGCTGGAAGTATCTTGGCTTTGCTGTTACTGTGGAAGGATAATCTGGTAAAAAAAAAACTTTTAATTCTCTGCAGTTTATCCTAGGGGAAAGATCAGGTGCTGCTTAGCTTTCTGTGTTTATTTAAAGAGTTATGGCAAAATAGTCAGCCTTTTAATTTAACTACGAAATGGCAAATCTATGCTTGCTGAAGGAATAAAGAAGCTCTGACATTACTGTTTGCATTCATAATAATCCTTCACCTTATATTTTTTGGCTCTTAACCACTAGAGAGGACCTCCTATGCTGCAGTCTGGTGCTGTTCTAGCCAGAAAAGGTGATTTCCTCCACAGATCCTTAGATATAAATTGATGTGTAGAACTTAAAAACTCTGAATAGCATTAGTCTTGGAGAGGCATCTCTGCTTCTTGACAGGCATTGGCAGTGAGGCGGGTGGAAACACCTCTATATTTTTTTTTTAATTCAACCCCCTTTTCCCAATCTAGAAGTGAGCAGTACAGCGAGTGAAACTTAGTGGATCTGCTACACTCTCTGCCAACTGGCAGCAGACTCAGAAGACTGAGTGATGCAATTAGTGAAGTTTCTTCTGAGTCACCTCCTCTGCTCCCGTATCCCAACACCTGGTGTCTGTTTTGCAAGTTACTGCAGCCATAAGGCCAGTCTGGGATCATCTGCTGAACTGGGCAGGCTGAGGAAGAGGCAAAGTTTGAAACCAGTAATATTTCGGTATGCCTACCATCTGTACCTGTGCACTCAATCTCCATGATTGTACGGACAGGTGGGTTATCCTGTGCGCATGAAAACTTGGCAGCTACATGCCCTGTTGCAGCAACCAAACCGGTAAATCCCTGGACACTTGAAACACTAGAAAATGCACGTAGAAGAGAAACTCTGTTCAGCCATGCACAATGTGCTGATGACTGTCAACTTGTATTTTCTAAGTGTGACAAATATAGCAGGTTAATAGACTAGAAAGTAAAATAATTTCCTGAAGATATCGCTATGGAAAATTCTAGTTAATTTTCATCTAATTTCTCCATTAGAATATAGAATTTTTCTGTGATTTGCATGAATTTTTCTGTGATTTCCCTTTTTGGATTCAACAGCAGTCATCAAAAGTTTCCCTTAATTAGCTTTCTAGACCAAATACCTATGCCCTTTGTGTCATTTGCTCGTGTGTTACCTAAAGCTAAGTTACCTTGCCTGAAAAGGATTTGTAAGAGATGGGAAATAAGTAACAAGGAATGCAAAAACCCCCAAACCTTAAAGTGTTGAATAAGGCAAGGAGAGTAAAATGAAAGGGCACTCAAGAAACTGCTTGCTTATATTTGGCACTGTGTCCATTATCCAGATATTTCACAATTAACACCAAACAAGGAATGGATCAGAAGACAATATTTTCTGTGCTCAGACCAACAAGGACCTGTTTTTACAAGGATGAGTTGTTTGCGGGGAGCTGCCAAATGGCTTGCTGATTCAAATTGGATTAAATGGTTCAAATTCCCATGACTACTGAACCTCCCTTGAAAAACTGAAGGAGCCACTTAGAATCCTCTCAAGGACCGTCCTTGCCCTGAGTCTTTAAATTTGCTTTCAATCCGTATCCAGTCCTTTGGTAATATAGGGCAATATAAAACAATGTGGCTGATGTAAACCATATATGTTGAGAGCTTCAGGTTTTGGAGAAGTGTCTGTGTTTGAATGTGTAAGGTATCTTCTGATAAGGCCTTGATCCCTTGAAAAAGGGGGTCCACAATTTGAGTTTAGGTGGCATTATGCAGACACTGTGGGGAGTAAGAAGAACCAGAACAGCCTCAGGAGCAGTTCTGCATGGCTATATAAAAAAATTGCTTAGTTAGCAACTGACTACATCAGGAGAGGGCTGCACACAAACAAAATCAAATCCACCTTTTGTTTTTTAACATTTTTATCTAGTGTGGTCTCGATTCATTCAGAAACAGTTCAGGCACTGATGGTTGTTTTGCTTTTCATTTCCTTGGAGGGTTTTTTTCACTGATTGAGGTTTAATACCACCATATTTCTGCATAAAATGTGCCATAAAAATATTTATATATCAGTACCAACTACATATGCAGTTCAAGTTCATTTTCCATAACTTCCACTGCGAGTAACCTCTAGGCACTGAGCAGTGCCTGCAAGCTATAGCTATCAAACTGGAAGAAATGCACTTGGCTTCACCTCTCATCTCTTATCAAAGCACTAGGAATTTAAAGGCCATCTTATTACTGTTTTCAAGGTTCAGTAGACATGTAGTAAGAATAAAGATCATTTTTTTTAAAACAATCTAATTCTCCACCTGATTGCTCTTCATGCCTGATTTGTGCACACAGCATAATAACGTTATTAAGGGTAATCAGAACTGCCATTGTTATTCAGGCAAAGAAAGGCTACTGCACTATTGAACAACTCTTCGCATAGGAATCATGTGAAATAATATAGCTCATAGAGCATTCTTATGCTATTACAAATACTGATGAAAAGCTCGGGTCAAAACTGCTAGGATCTGCTAGAACACAGAATTATTAATTATAAGGTATGGTACATATAACCATGGGAAACACCTTTATGAGAACTCAGTGCCTTGTGTCAGGATCTAATTTTCCAATAATTGATACTGCATGTGCCTGATATATGCCAATATAGGTATTGATTTAATGTGTAAAAGTGAGATGAGATAGCAAAGTAAATCTCTTGGGAATGAAGGACCGTGTGAAAAACTTATAAGTAATGTAATTTACTTGTCGTATAGTGCTTTCTCTCTGCATTGATAACACTAGACTGGTATTATCAAAGCAAGGGAGACTAAGGGTAGTATTCAGACCTCCTTACTACTGGTGTTTTATATGGCAAAGACATTTAAAATTATTTAATTTCGTAGTTCTAAGATTTGTTTTAAGGAAAACTTTTTTTCACACATTCTAATTGTGAAAAGAGTTTAAAAATCATACCAAATATGTGAGAGGACATATTTTTATGGACAGGCTCAGTCCACCTGTTGTCTGTTGACTTTAAACTTAGAAGTGTTAGACAGGTAACCATCAGAGACTACTCTCCCCATCATTACAATTGTTCAAACCTTTCTGATGGTGAGTTTTGCAGTCTTTGACTGCTACAGCCAAACTCACTCATGCATGCAGTCTTGTTTACAGATCTTCACAAAGTGAAATAACAGCCCCTAAAACTGCTACCTAGTTATCAATGCATGGCTTTGCAATGATCCTGCCTCATCCATACTGCATATTCATCAGATCCCAAAGATCTGCCTGGACAAGTAGCTACCTATCTGAGCATCTGGGGACATTTCATCCCTCCCTGATCTCCCAGCTGAGGTGGGAGTGAGGCAGGGTAAGAAGAGTGCCTTACTGAGATACTGGGTCAAAATGTAGCTGTTTGGCAGCTGACATGCTAAACCCTGTTCTAAGAGTTAACTGTGCACAGCAGAGGATGTTAGCACTGTTAGTCTTAGAGAGTTTATATGTGGTAATCGAGGTTGAAATGTAAACCCTGGAAAAACAAATTCATTAACAGTATAATAGTTGATTGTTCATAAATACAATATATCTTTTTATTGTAAATTCCAAGATCAGAGAAAAGTACATCTCCCCAGTGAGGTATCCACAAGCAATTTGGATCTGTGTGAAAGAGAGTTGGATGAGAGTTATTAGGCTGATTTCATGTTTATTTACTGAAGATAAATGTGGTCACTGTTCATGAGAACAATCTAGAAACTCTCTCTGAAGTGGCAGGGCACAACTGACAGACCACTACATGGTAAGTATGACAGAAATCCTGCCTGATAAGTCTGGACCTTTTTATATGGGCTCCCTGTGTAAGCATTAAAGTCAAGCAAAGAGCAGATAATGCACTGGTCCTTGCACCTGCAGTCCTAGGATGGATCTAAAAAAAAATGCTTAAAAGCAAAACAAAAAAATAAGGAACTATTCCTAACAAGCTACACTGTCCCTGAAGGAAACAAAAATCAATATGCCCATTAAGCAGGCACAAGCTTAGTGGCATTATTAAAGAAAGGAGGAAAAAGAATCCTGAATTTCTTATATTTTGTGATTACTGAATAAGACACCTCATCAGGAAAGTGATGTCTCCAGCAGCAGAAAGGCTGCACTGTCATTTCATGGCTGCAGTGCCCTGTTTGCTCTCAGCTGGGTCTGATAATTTAGGGTAACACAACTGTCAGATCTCCATCTTAGTTCAGTTGATGTGTCCTCAGTCATTCCTTCTCTGAGCTCAGGTCAAGTTTTACAAGACTGGGACTGCCACTGGTGGCCCAGGATGTTTCTACTGGGCTTCTTTTTCTGGCTTTAGGGGCCAAAGTGTCAAGGGCTTGCTGCCATGAAGGGGTTTAAATTTCCTCTTCTCAGGGAATAGGCTAGGGCTCCATGTCATTTCTCTATGGGCTCTTCAGGTTTCTCTCAAAGCTGAGTGCTTGACATGAGGCCTGGATCATTCAGGTTAAGCCTAAATTTCTCATAAGTCTGCAAGTTTGATTCTCTTAAGTGTTGCAAAAGCTGTACCTTATTGTCAGAGATACAGGCATTGTGCAAGCTCACAGTGTCGTCAGCTGTTTTATGTGTCTGACATATGACTCTGTTCTTCTGGGGAATGATGTAACCATTCATGTGTTGTATATTTAGAAACATGAAGCACCAACCTAAACAAGGTCTCTACAGTACTATGTGTAGTGTAAACATGGTAAGAAACCTTTTATCCCTCTTTTGGCTACAACATTCATAGCAAGTGAATAAATGATGGAAGAGGAGGAACAGAAACTAAAAATTACTTGATTTCACACAAAAGGTCTCTTTCCGGCACTACAAATTTTCAAGGTCAGAGACCAATGGGTATTTGCCCTCCACTTCTCATGAGGATGTTGAAGACTGCAATTAGTTCACCCCTCAGCCTCCTCCAGGCTGAACAAAGAGATTGATTCCACTGAATTTGTTTGTGCATCATTCTGTAAAGATTCACAGCTCTCCTTGGTGTGTTGGAACCAATAGGAAGTTTTCTGAGAGCAGCCTGAGCTCAAATTCCAACTATTTTTTGGGGAAGCCATTGTTCAGGCCCATGGTTGTCTTTTCCTATTTTTCCTCTCATCAAGCATAGTATCATTATCCCTCTACTTTCTTCTTCCTGCTCTTCCTTGCCAAAACCTGTCATTAACACCTTAGTCTATCGAAGTGGTAATGCCCAGAGAATTCCTCCCAAGTCCTCAGAAATGTGTTCCAAGCTCTCTCTGCACTGTATTTTTCTTGCTACAGCACAGTTTAGAACCCATTTTTAGTATTTCTGTCCAAAATAAAGGAGTTGAAGGGTGGAGGTGGATGAGTCCGTGAAAGTTCAAGAAGAACAAGTTGCAATATGAACCTAATAGGAAACAGTAGTTTTGGAGATAATCATAAGGTAGTGTGCTGGGAGTCTGAAGTGATGTGCCCAGTGGGAACAATCTGAGCTTATTTGTTCATGTTCAAACTGTTCTATTTGGACATCAGCTGTCTTCAATGGCAAGCACACCGACTGATTATCTGGTATAAATCTGCATAATTTGCCATCATACATAATGTATTTAATTTACTTCAGGCTAAAACTTTTAATCCATTCACATTAACACACTTTACAAAGAGCACAAGGAGGGCATTCAAACTATATGTGCACATCCCTTCCACACCCCTGAGTTCCTGTGCCTCTGGGTAGCAGCTCTTAGCTGACAGAATGTCCTGGGGATGTGGGGAAGTATTTAGCATACAGCCAAACCATCTGCTGCTGCTGCTTTGCAGTCTGCAGGTAGAATTTTGTTACAGCATTCAATATTTTAACATCTGGGTTGTATGTGAATGCAGACAGGATTTTAGCAAGAGAATTAGCAGAGCTAGGATGTACCCATCTACAGTCCCACTCAGGATGGGCAAAATATAGAGACTCCCTGAAGTGTGCTAACTAATAGTGCTGTAGAGTAGGATGAAGAAGCCTCCTTGAAAACACACTGGTCACTCTTCATAGCATTCATCATAAGGTATTCATACCTTCTGTAAGCTGACTTTGTCATGAGAAATCACAGTAACAGTGAAAGCAACGAAAAGTGTGTTTTCTAGGTACAGTATGAGACTCACATCTCTTGTCCAGCTCTGATTTCTGGACTGGTTCTGGTGGTAGATACCGGGAAATGTCTCCATTTTAAGATTATCCAGTGTTTGGATCAGTTTTATGGAAGCTGTGGCTTAGATTAATTTTTGCTCTTTTCATGTCTATGATAATTTTATGTATACTGTTCTAATCATCTCATGTATCTGATATATTTTAGATTTTAATTTCAAAATGAATCTCTAGACCTACTTACTCATTTATGCTTATTCAGTCTTATGAAAGTATGAGTGAGAAAAAATGCTGTCTTTGGATTAACAGTAGTCATTATATCAGTTAGCAAGAATAGATAATATGTCATAATAGTTATGAATGAAGAATAAAAATCAGTGAGGTGTTCATGACAAGAACAGAGACAAAAAAAATGTGCCTGCCTGCCCACAGAATTTTTTCCCTTTTTGGTAGGAATAAACCAAGACATTTCCAGTAGGATCTTTTGGAGGAGGGAGAAGGAAAAATGGAAACAAAATTTAAAAAAAAGGCAGGAAAAACTCCATGGAGAAAACATATTTTTATATATGTGTATATATACATATATATATATACACACACAGAGGCACCTGTGTGTAGTCAATACCAGTCAAAGACTAAAGGTGTGCCTGAGCATAAGGAATTCCAAACTCATATTTGTTTCTCATCTTGATGCTAGTCTATGGATCTCTTCAATTAGCTGACATGAGTCTATTTTTCAAGCAGGTGGATAGAGGTGTAGGGAGGAAAAACCAAACCCAAAACCTAGAGTTTGTATTTTGACTAACTACTTGTGGGAGGGTGAAAGCACTACTGGAAAAAGTATTCAAACCTACCATAGCTCCAACAGCTCTACTTCAATATGTTTGATATTCTTTCACAGTATAAGCCAACTTGGATTTTTATTTGAAACATCTTTCACATACATTTTTTTCACCGATTTCTTATGATCCCCAGTATTTTTCATAGGTGACAGGACATCTGTAAATTCTGATACAGCTATGATGCTGACAATACATAGGATCTAAGAACAGTAAGGTCTAGTCCTATTTTCTGTTGCTGAAAATATGTTGCACTTTGTAACCCACATTCATTAGGTAACTGTTCAAAAAATAAGAGCTAAGAAAAATGTCTAGATCCTCGTTCTAAATCAGTAACTAAAGTTCTGGTATAAGGATTGTCATCAACAAATCCATGTTTAATTCATAGGACCATATAGTATAGAAACCGAGTTCCAAGTTCAATGTCAAGGAAATTGCATTAATTATGGTGAAAATATTGGCAGTCACCATGATGGAAGTGTTTTGTAGCCTAATTTTTCAGGTTCAGAAAAGTTAACTTGGCAAATGAATTAGATTTGCCTCAAATGATATACAGATAGGGCAGAAAACTGTAGGAGGAAGAAAAGAATTGAAAGCAGCCTACAGCATAAACAGGACCACCAATGTAACATAGCAGACTAGAAAAGGGTAAGAAATTGGAAAGATTGTACCATGATAAACATCTTCTGTAGAGCATGTGTTTTCTTCCCTCTTGAACCATGGTCTGGTTTTCAGTTTGGTGTTTTAATTTTTGTTTATTTGGCGTTATTGCTTTGTGTGGACTGTTAGGCCATCAAGGATGTGGTAGGACTCGGGAGATATTGGTTGAATTCCTGGTTTTCTTCAAACTTTCAGTGGGAACTTTAGAGTGTGATTCCTGAATGCAATGAAAATGAAATTTCTCTGCTTCATCATGACATTGAGACTAAAATACATGTAATAGCTTCGGAATGCTCCAGTATGTGGGTGTTGATAACCACGTCAGTGACTATCAGAGAGAACTAGACAAATCTCAGCTACCTCAGTTCACCCCTCCTGAAATTTTATTCAGCTAGCTGATTTTCTGAGTTTTATTACACCATAATGCAATAAGGTAAGAATGGGTCATTTGCCCTCTTTTCCTAATGGATGTTCCTGCCTGATAAATTAATTTACTAGTCATGACTCTTATCAGCTTCAACAACTGCTAAAGCAAATGCCTCATTTCAATCAGTGCAAAATAAAACTGACCTCCCCACCCTTTTTACTGGATCTTCTTGGAGATGGAAGGGCAATTTGCATTTTTATATCCTTTTTTTGCAACCCTTTGATTTGAGATCAAGATTATTCATTAGATATAACCTGGCTTGTACTGTCAAATGTCTCTGGTCTAGGATTAAATCCAACAAAGTCATATAAAGAGGAAAAAAACCCGCAAACCCTTAAATAATTTAAACTCATTATTCTACTAATCCCTCCATTCTTCTAGGCTCCCTGGAGGTGTATTAGGAGGTAATTGAAAACACTTTAATACACTCAAAAGACATCTGAGACTAATGTAGGCAGCCCTTGGTAACTCTCTACTTCTTTGGCTGTTTAGTAATGAGGAAGAGCAGCTCAGTAATGGGCAAAAAACCCTCAACATATTAAAACAAATCAAAAACACCTAGAGATAACAATGTGTATTTACTGTCAATAAGCAGTAAAAAAACTTCACAGTGTCTTCATTATAATGGAGAGTTTGCTAAGCATTAAGAATACATGTAAGGTGTGGGAGTGTGGTATCTGATGCCTGATGCAGGGCACTGATACATGGATGCCCCAGGAATCCAGTCTCCAGCTCTGTTGCCCTGTGAACAACCCTTTGTGATACCTCTGGGAGTCTGTATGATTTACGTTGTGTGGAAAGCACTGTCACTACCTCTTTACCTAATGTAACTTTAATTAATTATTGCTTTTAAATTACTCTGAAATCCTTGGAAAATTTGCCATAGAAGTTAAAAGTATTGTTATTGTTCCAAAATTCTACAGTAGGAAAGGTGTTTAAATGTCCATTCTGATAGATAGTGTATTGGTACAGGATTGAACTATGCCTGTAAAGCACTTGTTTGTATTAAGGATAGCATAAAGCTTAACTTCCCCAAGGAGAATTTAGGGAGGAATTATTTTACTTTTTACTTCCACTTAATAATGTATTTAAGACTTGGTAGCTGTGTTTGGGGATGGGGGTTCTTTAAAGCATCATTGGACACTGTACTGTGTGAAAAGTGTGATTTTCTGGTTGCAGTCAATTTATGATTCAAAGAGATAGCTTCATCCTACCTATAAATTTATTCCCATGGTTGTGCTGCTTCTGCCAATTCACTAATGAAGTCTAATCCAAGATAGTTGAGCTGCTTCTTGTTTTGAAAACAATACTTGAGTAAATAAACCTTTCTATTTTTTGTAAAATTCTCAGCCAAGGCACTGAGCAGAACAAGGAGTTGGTGGTGGATTAGAGAGGTTTTGGCTTCTAGATCATGTGTTTTTTACACCTTACCTTGTCGAGTAGCATTCAAAATAATTGTTCTGATGGAAAGACTAGCTAGTGGCTTACTCAAAAGGAGTGCACTGGTTTTGCCTCAGTCCTGGAACATTAGCATGGTCAGGATCTGTGGGCTGTCCTTGCAATCCTGCAAGGACTACAAGATTTTTCAGGTGTAGGTCTCACTTTTCATCCAAAGGTGGCCAGTTGGTACAGGAGGCCAGCTAAGAGCACGGAGTAATTTATCTCCTTATACATCCTTTTATCTTCATCGCTAATTAACCATGACAGTTTTGAAACTGTGCCACTTAGTGTTGCATAAGGCAAATAAGCTGAATTATATGCAGTGACAGGCTTAGAAATTTATTTACATTGGGTCTCTCTTGTGTCACTTGTTATTTATAGGTGTTAATACATTAAAATATTACTACATATTAAAGTAGGATTTTTATGAGCATTCAAATGACTGAACATCTCTGTGAAATTAAGCGATGCTCCCAATTCATGACTTGGATTGTGGAAAACTGGATTCCCTTATACATGGGAAAGAGAAGTCAAATTCTGTTGTTCAAATATTCTTATAGACAAGAGTGGCTCCCAATTCAAGCTGGACCTGAGTCAATTCACTGCCCCTGTATTTGATTGCAGAAGCATAGAAATATGGAGCTGTTAACCCACTCTGACCATCACTGCTTTCCTGCTTCCATCCAGCTCCATGCCCATTGATTCTCAGTCAGTTTATTTCTGCTTTACCTACATTGTGCCCTGTAGCAAGGGAGCGAAAATGCAAACCTGATAGACTTGATTCTGCCCTGGCCCTTGCAGTGCCGCCTCTTACTGCAAGGAGAGAACTAGTACCCACCTTTGTCAACTATGTGGGCACAAATATCTATAAGGGAAAGATACATAAGATTTAGATGTAGTCTGTGACCAGAAAACAGGGCCCAATAGGTGATTTCCATTGATTTTCCTTAATGATTAATTTCCTTTTATACTCAGTCATAAGACTGCTTACCTGAAACCCTTTGGTGCATTTAGAGCTTCATTCATTCAACTCTTCACTGTAAGGAAGAGTGTATAGCTCAGTGTAGGTCCCCTGCACATGGCAGCTGCAGCCAGCTTTGTGTAACATCTCCAAGGCAATCACAGCAACCTCTTCTGAAAACAATTTAAATAATATTTATTTTGAAATGTTATTTAATAACTGTTAGATAAGTAAGATATTAGTCTTTGTAATTCATTTACTCTCTGTAAGCTCCCCATCTCCTAATAAAATTACCCGCTATGACAATTAAGGAGCTTTCATGTTGTAAGTGCAGGCTCTCACATAATATAATAGTTTTATTCCTGTTTTGATTTCAATAGCATTAACAAGTTTTATGCCACAGGAGGACCTACCCTCTGCATTGTAATGCCAATGCAGGCAGATCATATTTCTCTACTGCAATTTCAACAACTGTAAAAAAAGAAAGTAATAATAATTATATTGACTTGTGTACCTTAGAGGGATTTTGAGGGGATTAGTAGTGTTTATAATGTGCTCTGAAATTGATGCTCTAAGGGCTATTAGGAAGCTGCCTTCTGACAGCTTGACATATTTTCAGAGAGTAGCAGAGCAGCTGTGTTAAGGAATCGAGCAAGCAATCCCATATAAAACATCTAAATAATCGAATTTACGAAAAAACCTCATCAAAAGCCCCTCTCCTTTCTGTGATGCACTGAGATCCATTTTATGTGTCTAAATACATACTTCATAGGTCTGGACTTCCATCTAGAAAGTACTGGTGAAGAGCTGAGCTATTGGCCTCCCTGATATGCCAGTGCTGGGTACTGTACTGTTGCTATGCACAGTAATGGTAGTGGTGAGACCCTGGCAGGTACTCCTCTGCAGAAAATGGTGGGCCTAATCCAGCTTTTCCTTGCTCTGTGTTAATCTTTGGTAGCATTATAAAAATGAAGAAAGATAGTGTCCTTTGCATCAGTGTGACTGAGATATGACCCAGATTCCTAAATTAGCTTTGCAGAGATTAGATAATAATGTAAGTGTCCGTGTTCATGGCTAGTGAGGAACTGCCTTGTCATGACAGGAAGAATGGCAGGGAGGTGAAAATTCATGAATTCTAAACAGTGTACCAGAAGACTGAGTTTACAGTTACCAACAATGAGCTATTCTATGCCATTGTACAGCAGACCACAAAATTCCTCTGTCCCTGTAGTCATGACAGTGTTTAATTTCAAAATTTGCATATAGTTCCCACCAAAGAAATAAAAAAGCTGAAGTTCTACTTTAATTATCTTAAGTTTAGCTGATAACTTGAAGACTGCAGACAGTCATTTGAGACTGAGTTTAAAAAGTCATTTCACTTTCACTACTTTTAAATTTTTTATAATTCTAAAATGCAGTCAAAATTGTGGATGCAATATTACTCTGAATTTAAAATTGCAGTAGAAAATAAAAATTAAAAATCAGAGTTTTTTACTATTTTGCTTCTAGCTACTCTTGAGTTGAAGAAGCAATTAATATAACACAAATTTATGAAACAGCTCATTGTTGAAATATATAGTATTTAGGCATTGTCACCCCCATTTTGGCTAAAAATCAATTACTTCAGATCTTTTGTAGGAATTCTGTAACCTCAGCTACTCTAATTTCTACTTGGACTAGGCAGCCCAGGGACAGAGAGACGTAGTTGGCTGGTGTCAGTCCCTGATTGTGTTGTTTCTTCCTCACACTAAGTTGGCATCTGATGCTGGGGAAAGAAAAAGCCTATATATAAATATATATATGTATGTAGTGTGTATAACCTTTTGCTGTAAATATTTGATTTTTTAACTACTTCATTGATTTTTTTAGAGGTACTCCAGAGAAGATTGTCAGACTCTTAAAGTGATAAGTTTCTATTGTGCAGAACTGTGCTGCTCATAGCATTTCTTCTGCAGAAAGAAGCTGGCTAGAAGCCATTGTTTCACAGGCCTTGTGTAGATGTGAGCTGTACTGTAGGGGGTACAGAACAGTGTAGGTGGTCTCTGATAATGGACATTTTGGCAAGATGTGTGAGGTGCTTTATTTATTCAATTAGGGATTATTGCTTTAATAATGTATTCTTATTCCATAACACCCAAGCTGCAGGATGCCCACAAAGCTACCATGCAAAAGTATTAGCTAGTGCATGGAATAACTGTAACCTTCTGCTTAGTTTCATGTCCCATGGGGAACACATTATAAGTCAATTCCATATACTGTGTTACTTGCCAAGCAGTTTCTGAATGTGCTTCTGAGACCTGACTAGTATATATGAGAAGTTGAGACCTGGCTGTGGTTTTTTTATCCCCATCTCCACCAGGATAGTCATGCAGAATGTTCTTTTTGGCTTGTTCAGGAGCTGAAATTTGATGTACCTTGGAACAACAGGTTTTTTTGTCAATACATGACGCTACTTTGGATTTTCACTTGAGTGGAGTTTTGTCTCTTGCCTCCGGGCTGGTCTCTCAGAGGCGGTGGTGTTTGGCTGTCCAGGCATTTTGCAAAACTCTGTAAGGATTTTACTGAGATTCATGATAAGGTCAGAAAATGCTATTTTTGTCTTTTGAAGTATATATATAAAAGGCAGATTCTAGTTTTCTGGAAGAATGCCTCAAAATACATGACCAAGTAGGCAAATGAAGATAGAGCTGGGTAAAAGGTATGTTCAAACAAATTTATTGGGGAAACTTGAGTGTATTCAACGTTTCTCGAACTTTACAGAAGTTGCCAATGTGTTTTTGTTATTTTTAGTAACTGCTTGTAAATACATGATTCTAATATGATGGCAATAGTAATTAAAAACATAATGGAGACCTTTATTTGTGGGACTAAAAGGAACTTTTAAGCTATGATTATTGTTCTGCTATATACAGCTTTTCTGAAAACTGATTGCTCTCTCCAAAATGAAAGTTTTATTAGCTGTTCTTTTGTCAGTTAAATACTGTTAGAATTTTTTTTTGCTTTTACAGAATCCCTTGACATCAGCGCATTTTAATCTTTTTCTGTCAATGGGAGGATTGTATGTGCTACTTAAAATTTATTTGTGTTGTTTGAAATGCAAAAAATTTTCACCATTATTGTGGTAGCATTGTATGGATTTCAAGTCTAAAGGTAAAAGGCACACACCAGTATTATCATTGTATTTTTTGAGAATCAGATCATGCAACTTCTCTCATCCGAAGGGGGTTAAATTAGGAGTAATTAAGAGCATAAATGATGAAAAGCAAAAATTAGATTAATTAACACTGTTTAAAAAACTGAGTTAAGGATTTTATCAATATTTTAAATGAAAGTATTGTGGGCATAAAATCCTATGATGCTGATGTATGTGGTTATGTACTTCAGGAAACAATTGTGCTTTGGCAACAGGAATGGGCCAGATGAGCTTTATTAATAGGTTTTATACAGTGATGATTTAAATATAGAGCCTCCCAATTAATTTGGAGTCAAAATAATAAAAAAACCCAACCTTGCTCACCTCAGTTTTCTATTGTTTATTTATCTTTTAGTTCCAAGTTTATAACTAGGAAATCATAGTCTTTGATATAAAGCACCAGTTAACAGTGATAGATAGTAGAATTTTTCATTTAATATACAGAATATCTGGAATCATTATGTGCAGCAACTAAGGTTGACTGCAAATGAAGAACAAATTTTTGCCTCCACGAATGTCCATTCCCTTGTTTTCTCATACAGCTTTGTAGATGAACATGATGGTAGTGTATTCTCCAAGAATATCTGCCTTTCTTGGGATGTTGTGCCAGATACTATTGGGTACTATGAGTGAAATATCACAGTGAATACACTGACAGATCTAGTTTTTGCTTCAGTGGCATTCATCTCTCAGTAGGGATCACTGGTTCCTGTTTCTGTTGTCTTATTTTGATATTTTTGGATAAATGCCTGGGCATTAATACTTAATGCTGGTAGTAATACTATTTGCAAGTGTGTACTGAGATGTTATACAAGAGACTCCTGATGGACAGTACCCAATCTCAGAGCTGTGAATGAATTATCAGTGCACTACAAATGCTATCATAATAATGATATCACTCATGTCCCCTAACTTTGTATAGTATGTGTTAGTTCTGACTTTCCATTGCAAAGGAGTATGTGTATGGGGACTTAGTTTAGGTAGTTGTTTATATGCTTCTCTTCGAAGTGGCATGCACAGACAGATGAAAATTAAGATAACTTTCTTAGTTTTGTTAACATTCTCTCCCTGTACTTAATGTGCTGAAAAATCCCAGTGACCCATTGAGAAATCTGGTGCAACAGTGCCAATTCAGTGGACTGAGAGAGTTGCTGCTGCTGATCTTGCATTTATATAATGTAAAGTTTAAGGGGTGCAGGTCAGACTAAAATTAGTCTGGTATATTCACACTACATCAAGGGTTTGGAGCTGTTTTTATTCACTGTCTGTGTCCGTATCAGATTTGAAGTACATCTGGTATAGGCCTGGATCTGACCTTCTGGTTCAGTTTCTTCCAAAGGAATCTCATTTGTTTTACCAAACAAGCTCTGTGTATGTGAGCTGTGCACAGCGAATGGGTACACTGAGAAGAGTCATCAAAATGCCCCGAACCCTAATGCTAATATTAATGTAGGTACAGCCTATGATTCCTTTGCTCTCCTACAAGGAGTCTAAACTGATGATAACTGCACACCAGTTTGAGTCTTTTAATTAATTCTCTGTAGATGCCAAAAGGCCAGAGGGATACTTGTGATAATAACCATTCATAACAGCCAAGGTGGTTCTGATCTCTACTGATAATGCAGAGGGAAATAGCTATATTAGATTTTACTACTTCAGTGAGCCATTCAGCCCTCTGTTCAGCCAAGTTCCCAATAAAATAATAATTAAGAAATAAAGGTAAGTTGTTACTACAGTTTTAATTAAAGTTCTGAGCAAATTTCAATGTGCAACTTTGGCTCCTCATAACAACAGATCTAGAGTCTAATTACTGTCATACCAGGTGGCCTGATTTACATCTAATTGCTTCCCTTGAGCCTGACAAATGCCTGACTTGGAAAGTCAACTCTGTTTCCAGTAGAATATGATTTTATTGTAGGTAAGAAAAGAAGAACAGAAATAATGGCTGCTTCTCTTGCAGGTACATGCTTACCTAGCTCTCATGCCTTGATTGTACTCTGAAGCTCTCTATTGGAATTTTGAATGAAATTGTTAAACATAGTCATATATTGGTATCTTTTCAAACTCATTCATTCCAAACTTGTACACAAGTTTTATGGGAAGAGGACCTGGGAAGTTAGTTCAGAAAGAGAATGATATATAGTGCTTAAATTAAGACAGTAGGAAGAGGGAGGATTGGTGATGTTAAATTTAGTGCTCGTTCAAAAATACATGTTCATATTTACTCTCTGGGACAAAACTCAAATATTCTTGATTGAAAGCATAAAAGGAAGGCTTTCAGTAATACATAAATTAGGTACAGTATCTTCTGGGCAACTTTCTTCTGTTAAACAAGCAGTATGGAGCTGTCTTCTGCTTGAACATGTGGAAAGCTTTAATTCACACATTCATATGGGGTTGCAGGGTTATTTTGCAAAAGGGTTTGGACCTGTAGGAAAGGGTGTTAAATCAGAGAAGAAAGCTTTGGCACTGATCAACAGTACATGGAAGCACAAGGATTTGTAAGTGCTGAAGGCAACCACTTATTTTCCCATTTTCTAGAATGTCGAGCTTGTATAAAGAACATTAATTTAGTTTTTGAGAGTGTCAGGAATGATGCATTGTGGGGCTGGACATAAAACACAGTTACATCAAAAGACACAATTACATCAAAAGAAACAAATGCAATGCTTTAAAAAGCTTTGGGTCAAGTCCAAGCTCACTGAGTCAGTGGACTTGTACCATAAGATTTTTTGATAATTGATGAATTATTAGACCTCAAGTAGGTATATTGTGTGAATGAAAAAAAAATCTTACTACTTCACTGACATCTGTTAATATTTTTGCTGTGAGGAAAATCAGGGAAATAACCTTTTTTCTCTCCTTTTTTTGGTAGTGCTATTAGTTGGACTTCATAACCTGTTTGGTGTTCTGCTCAAGGAAATGCAATTGTGAACAATTTTTGGTTTGGAATATAGTGAATTTAAGCAGCAAGTTTGATATTAATTTTCAGTGATAGTGTATTTTGAAAGAGGGATTGAATAAAAGAGTAAAAGAGGTCAACTGTAATCTTACAGCTGCCACTAAAATGTGAATATTTAATATTTTTTTACGTTATGGCTAACTAGTAAACAATTATTCCTTAAGATGCAGAGTCTGAGGGCAGAACATGCTTATACTACTTGAAAATCAATGACAATACACTGAGTTCCTGTTAGGCTATGTGAGCAGAAACATCTTTGTAATAAACTTTTCTTCTTCCCAACCACATCTTTTCAGATCAAACACATGCTTTAAAACTGTTTCTTTTTTAGCTTGGAGGAAGAAAACAGCACATATGCTAAAAATGCAGTGGGAAAAGTAGCTGAATAGTTACACAAAGAAAAGATCTTCTTGGCACTTTCCAAAATACATTATTCAGGGCATTATACAGACAAAAGAAAAAAATAAACACATAACATTGCATTGGAACATATATGTGCATGGACTATGCTCATATGGACGTGGAAAAGCTTGGATTCACTGGAAAAAACCAATTTGAATCATTTTGTCTCAGAGGACCACCCGGTGAGAGCATTGGGACTGGGAGCCAGGACTATTTTGACACCCCAGCCTGGGGGCAGTCCCACACGTCAAGCACCTTCCTGGGACCAGGCTGAGGCTGGACTGGGACTTCAGCCCATGGCTGGGTGTCAGGGTGTGGATCAATGAAGCTGTGTCTGGGCAGGGAAAGCCCTGTCCTAGGAGAAGGGACAGTCCCCACTGAGCCCCTCCAGAGGTGCTGCCTTGAGTAGCTCTCCCCAGCAGCATCAACCCAGTGTGGGCCATAAGCCAAGCAGAGAAACCTCCAGGGAGTGGGGCAAAATTGTTCAAGGCTCTGACACCAAACGATAGAATCACTAAGGCTGGAAAAGATCTCCAAGATCAAGTCCAACCTGTGACCAAACATCACCATGTCAACTAAACCATAGCACTAAGTACCATGTCCAGTGGTTTCTCGAACACTTTCAGGGGCGGTGATTCTACCATCTTCTTGGGCAGTCTGTTCCAGTGCTTGACAACCCTTTCCACAAAGAAATTCTTCCTGATGTCCAGTCTGAATCTCTCTTGGTGCTGCTTAAGACTGTGTCCTCTAATCCTCTCACTAGCTGCCTGGGAGAAAAGGCTGACCCCCACCTGGCTACAAACTCCTTTCAGCTAACTGTAGAGTGATAAAGTCTTCCCTGAGCCTCCTTTTTCTCCAGACTAAACAACCCCAGTTCCCTCAGCTGCTCCTCATCAGACTTGTGCTCCAGTCTCTTCACCAACTCCATCGACCTTCTCTGGACTTGTTCCAGCACCTCAGTGTCTTGTAGTGAGGGGCCCAGAACCGAACACAGGACTCAAGATGCAGCCTGATATGTACAGGAGGACAGTCACTGCCTTAGTTCTGCTGACCACACTATTTTTGATACAGGCCAGGATGCCATGGGCCTGCTTGATCACCTAGGCACACTGCTGGCTAATGTTCAGCTGGCTATTAACGAGCAGCCCCAGGTCCTTTTCTAATATATTCTCTGTTTATGTTAAAGAGATTTCTAAGTGGACTGTTTGATTCCAGGGCATAGGTAATTTTTTTTTATTTTCCTCTGGTTTTGTAGAAGAGAAAGATAAGCAACCTGTAAAACAAATTAGAAGGAAAGTAAATTAAAATGAATTTTAAACAGAGGATCTTAAGGGCAAAATAAGTGCGGAGGATGACCAAATATTTTATCCCAGTGTTTAGTACAAAGAGGACACAGTGGCAAATTTAGAAAATTCTCTTTGGTCTCTGTGCTGTCATGGTGAACCTCCGGCTTTTAGGTCAGGTTGCATGCTAAAATAGAGATTCTTCAGCACTGAAGTCAGCTGCATCGAAAAAAGCTCTTTTTTGTCCTAGAGATGAAACCACCTCTTCCTGTTAGCCTCTTGTCTTGGAGTTAGTTTTGAAAAGTACACACTTCATAGTGTTGCAAACGTGGAGGGAAAAAACCCACCAAACCCTAGATAGCTGAACTAGCCTCACCACATATGGACTGCCTGAAATATGACCGTTGCTGATGTCAGTGGATAAAAGTGTAGGGCTGGCTGTTCAGGCAGGGAATAAAGTACAGGGTGCTGGATAGGGTACAAGAAATGTGTTCCCATTCTAGCTCTGGATTTTCTGGGAGATGTTCAGCAGGTCACTTGTCTGCCTTCTGGTTTGTATTTTTCATGCTGCTAGTGTTGGCTGCTTGACTGGTTAATGCTCATACTCTTGTTTGAATAAGTAATGTATTACTTTATTGTCATTGTCTATTGTTATGAATGATTCACTGAATCATATTCATGATAGCTTTTTCCTTTGATTCGTCTCATTTTCATTCCTTTATCTGATTAGAAACTAATTAATATAAACAGATACCTCTTATCTATGCAATAACTCTGAATTCAAAAATACTATTGCATCAGTAATGATCCTCCTTAGCAATGAAGTAGATGACTGGGCTGAAATGCTGAAATAAATCATAATGCAAACAGAAATGTAGGTTAATATACTCATTAGCAGGCAATGATTAGAAATACTACTTGCTTGAAAGGAAGACAGGGCCCTGCTTAGGAGTAAATCTGGACACTTCCTTTCAGATGGGAAATTTCAGCTTAGCAGTGGTATAATAACTAGCTAAAAACACCCTTGGCTAATACAAAAATAAGAATGATTGCTTTTTAAGGTTTTATTTTTATGTGGTTTTTTTGTCCCGATGGTAAAATACAGCCCCTAGAGCATCTGCAGTAACTACAGAAGGTTAGAGAGGATCCTTTACCAGGTTTTGAATTGTCTGCACAGATATTTTGATGTTTTTCTTCAGCGTTACATGAGAAATCACTTGTCTACATCAGGAGCCATATTCTGAGGGCTGAGTACAAAAGAAGGAAGATTAGGATTAGAAATAATTCCTTGTGGAAATTGAACAGTAAAAATAATCAAAAAAGCCCAAACGAGGAAGTAGTGTTCTTTCCTGGGAGAAACTTCTTGAAGGCAGCCATGGCAGTCAATTGCTGACATGAGGACAGTATTTCCAGGCTATTTTACTGTTAGAGATTTTCTAGGACCTTCCAGCTGTCATCAGGCACTAGTAGAAAGCTGACAATTCTCTTAACCTAGAGTATATATATTTTTAGCAGAAAGCAGCGATTGTTATATTACTAGACCTGTCTTGCTGTATAATACATCACAGACTAACCAGAAATAAAATATTTGCAGGTAAATGCAATATGAAGGAAAAATGGCCTGTGAAGCCCAACACTGTGCTACTGGTGTAGTGTAAAGTGGCTTAGAATGGCAATGTTTCTGTTAGTGTACGAGATATAAATTTCTAAATGTACTGGTGGCATTTGAGGGCTTTGCCTCACACACAAAAAAAGAAATGTTATAACTTTTCAGGCTTATAATTCACCAACATGAAAATTGTGTTTATTTTTTCTTGGAAGACTATTCCAGGAGATTTCTTCTAAATTTATTGTTTGACATTTGGATCAGTACTCATTCTGATTTTTTTTTCTGAGTGTGCATTGCAAGAACATTCCATCCTCTACATTTTTTCATATATTTCTTGTAGGTCATTCTCTTATTTTCATCAGCAGTGCTCTAGACTGGGACTAGAAAAGGTTGTGCTGAGAGGACATTAGAGTTTGTGTCACAGACTTGTGTGCATATGCAAAGACCTTTGAGGTATAGGGGAGTATTGATGTCTTTAGACTTATTGCAAAAGTTTCTATTGTTCGGTTATTTTTTTTTTCTGCTAAGAATATTTTTGTATTATGCCATACCTCAGATCAAGGACCATACCTGCATAAGTGCCTACATGTATCTATTTGTTCATTATGAATTTAAGAAAACAGTTCTTGTAAGTGAAGGTACCATTTAGATCTAATTTTGATAAAGGAGATTTATCTGTGATGCACACAGATTAATGCTTTCTATAACTTAGAACTTTAGCAGGTATGTATGAAGATACCGTCTTAAAATCAATGTACTTATCCTGATTTAAACTAGTCTGGGGCTATTCATCTCTTCTGATATCAGCAAGCAATTTTTGGAGACTTTATTTTAGCAATGTATTTTCAAGGGTGTGAAGATCTTAATACACACATTTAGTACAGCTTGCTTTTGAATTTATGAGCAAATAAATGAACATGTCATTTAAGGAGACAGTTTACTTTTTCTGAAGAAATGCAGACAACATAAATAGGAAGTTTTACAGGAGAAGGCTATCAGCAGAATATAGGCCCTGATTCTGATTGGGCCAGAAAGAAACTATTCCTAAGGTTTCTTCAACAGATGTCATGAAGAAACTGCAGTGAAATTGAAAATGAACGTCAGCAAGGATGCCCATGACATTCTCACTGATGACATAGATTTCTTTGAATATCACACTTAACCTCCACATCCAGGCTCTTCTTGAACTCTGTCACGCAAGGTGGCTTTGCAAGGTAACAAATCTGCTATCACTGCTGGACACCATAAACTTAACATGAAAAGAATAAAAGAATTTTCCTGCTGAAGATTATATGCAAATGCTTAATGAGCATTTGACAGTACCTGCTGGGTTAATAAATAGTGCATGCTGTGTAATTGCAATAACTATGAATTGTCTAAAGCAAGGCAGAAAAAAAGATTGTCCCTGCCTCCTCATTACTAAATCTAACCTGTGTATAATCCTGGCATATTTTGTATTACTTTAAAAGCATGGGAAATGATAATGGAGTTGTTATCACGTTGTTCCCAGGGGCATATATTTTGCACACTAGTTAAACAAAAAAACCAGATTGTGTAGGCTGCAGAAATCTCATCTGAATAAGATCTACAGGTAGTTAAAGGAAAGGTAGTAAGAATGTGGAGTTCTAGCTTCTAGCTCTGCCACTGATACTTGTATCACCTTGTAAGAGTAATTTCACCAATCTTAACTCTGTTATAGGACCTAGAAATGACCAAGAAAATGCACTAGAATTTTTCTAAGGCCATATGTTTCACTTTCTTTGCTTCAATTTCCCATCAGTGAAATAGAGAGAATTACATACAAAACAAAGCATAGTTCAGAGGTTCTGTTAAATGAAAAATTCAGCAGCTCTGTTAATATGGACTGTGTTATTACCTGAGTTCTCATAATATGCTTCAAATTTTACATTCTGATGTAGTGTAATTGGCGTGGTCACTGAATTAGAGCAGCATGGTGTCTGAGACAGTGTAAATTATGTTGCCAAGAAAAATAAATTTACAGTGGGGAAAACTGGAGAGGAATTGTACTTTACATCAGGGTCTTGCTTTTTCTCTGTCTGTACTTTATGATGTAACTAGCTTTAATTGTCCTTCAGAATCTTCTGGGAATACTGGCGCATATCTCAGTCAATACTGAAGTTAAACTGATGGCTATTTGTCACTTCTCATTAAAGCTGCAGAGTTACCACTGCCATCGAAACCACATGTGAGACAGATGTTTGGGGTTTTTTTCATAAAATATCTAGTCTTTTATAGTCCTGGTCAGCCATTAAGTGAATTGTCAATCTCTGAAGATATTAGACTTGATTCATACCTCTATATAAATTATTTTCCGCGATTCTGGATGGTGTGGTGGGAGCTAAATTTAAGCAAAAGTTGCAATTTTGCCTTTTAATATATTTTTTTTTTGTGCTCTTCATTATTTATCTTTCATTTTGGGCACTCTGACTTTTCCTGGAAGTTCAGAGGAGAGCAGAGCAAGATGGTCATGGGTCAGATAAGCTGTCCTAAGCTACTCAGGGAACTCTTACATGACTACTAATATCCTGTACCATGGAGGATCTATGGTTATGGCAGATCTCTTTGGTGATTAACTGATTTGCCAGATACATAATTTTTACATCAGTAGAAACTGTTTCCAAACATTGGCTGGTATTCATCTTTATTTACTTCTTGTCTGTACATATTGTCTCCTGATGCAAATAAAAGTGTGCAGAACATCTCCCAGTGCAGCTGAAAATAGATAAAGGCAGTGTGAATGATACCAGATCCCCAAAACTCCTTTGAGACCTCCTGGAAGGAGGAAGATGATGGACTCTCCAATATATTTAATTCTGGAAGATGTTGAACTATCTCAAACCATGACATCTTTATTTACTTCTTGTCTGTACATATTCTCTCCTGATGCAAATAAAAGTGTGCAGAACATCTCCCAGTGCAGCTGAAAATAGATAAAGGCAGTGTGAATGTTTCTTGCTAATTTCTCCAATACATTTAATTCTGGAAGATGTTGAACACATATACACACAAGTGGAAAAAATCCTCCCTCCATGTAAAAAGGGACATGTAAAAGGACATGAATGACTGCTTTCCAAGATGGTCCACTCTAGACCTTCAGGAATATCTGCCAAATATGAGGATGTTGTTCAGTCTCTCTCATCTGTTGGCACCTTACTCCATCTGCTTATGTTACATACTGTGGCAACTAGAGAATAGCATTTATGTGATATTGACAGCACCTGGGTTTTCCATGAGATTTTCCTTGTGCTGATAGACTGATAAAAAATATTATCTTTTCCATAGATATTTTCCAACTTGATGGTGACTTTGGGCTGGTTCCAGGTGGCAGAAAGCATCTTGCTTGCTGTCCAGAACCACTGCTGTATGACAATGTAGTAGCCACATAAGGTATGGATTCAGGATGTCAGAAACAGCCTCTCTGAAGAGCTTTAATGATGCCAAATGTGACGGTAATTCCTCTTATCAGTAAGATGACAGCTTTCACATGACACCAACCAAACATCAGTGAATCAGCAGGAGAACAGACTTCTGAATGATTGCTCCTAAATGTGTTTTCCTTGGACTTTTCCTTGGGGATTTCCTATCCAGAGACCAACTTCAGCTTGGTTTAGCCTTAAGAGGGATGTGGCTATTGTGTGAAATGATAGCAGTGCAGTTTGGAGTATATCTTCTCTCTGGCTTTCAAAGCCACGTTTTAAACAGCTTTTAAGGAATTGTCATTCCTTTTCACTGGATTTTTATTAGCAGTATTTAACAAAACAAGTATGTGCTAGTAACTTCTAATGGGTCCCAGAGGAAGCTTTAAAGGGGGAACTTTAACCTAGAAAAAAAGGTAAAATCCAGGGTAATGCTGAGTCATCACATGTACTGGGGTTGTTTGACTATTCTACTTAGTCCAGAAGACATATATGGGAGCCTTTTACTATATTCCTATGTATTCTATGTAGATATGAGTTTTATTTTTATATAGATGTATATGAATGATCTGTTATGTCCTGTTCTGCATTACTCACCAAGTCTCCTTCATTTTTCTTATGACTCCACCCTGTTTCTCTCCCTCCTAGAGCTATTCTCCTTTCTTTGCACAGATTTATTCCTGACAAGTCTGGTTGCATGTGAGACTGGAAAATGTTTTTCAACCTCTTCCTAATACAAGTGGTTGGGCAGCATCTATGGAAAATGAAATCACATGTAGATGTTAGTTACAACCTGTTAGACTCTACATATGATACTACCTGCAATACACCAAAGTCTTGGATAACTCACCTGATATAATAGTCTTTAAAAGGAATAAGAATGAATGATTACACAAATAATTTATTGCATTCCATAATATTGCTTTAATGTGAGATGGAAATTTTCATGCTTAATGATTGTATAAGTGTCACTCTTCCAATACAGGTAGAGACTGAGGTAGAGAATGATGAAAATTTAATAGGAAAAAAATTGACTGTCACCCACATCCTCCCTTTTTAGAACAAGAAATCTAGAAAAAAAAAGAAGTTGATTAGTTTTCAGTTTACCTTTTCTTTAACATAACAAACTTCCATTTGAGGTTTAATGGGGACTGTTGTAGCATGCAACAAAAAGTTAGTGGAAGATAAAAGGGCATAGCAAGAAAAAATATTCAAAGTGAATAATTTAAGATCACATCCATAATTGATGGCATTTGGAAAGCTTCCTCTAGTGCTCTAATCATATCTCAAAATGTGCTAATTAGAGCAGTTTGGTACAAAACAGTGTGTGCAGGTGTTGAACAGCCTTTTCTGTTCTTTTTCAAGAAATGTAGTGGTAACTGGTTCTCCTGTCATTAGCACTCACATATAATAAATGTTTCACTATCTAACATATATTTGACAGTTGTAGAGTGTGCACATAACTATTATCTTGTTAGAATAGGTTTGATCAAGAATACAAAACAAAATCAGATATTTTTAGTACAGCAACTTAAGCTTGTAGTAAACAGTGTAGCATCCTATAATGTCCTATGGGGACAAAAAGTTGAAACCGAAAGAAAAAGAAGTACCTTGAAAAGGACAAAGCATCTACATTCATCTACTTGAAATTAATGTTATCTAAAAGAAGTTCTGATACTTCAAAAAAGCTAATCATTTGCTTACTGCTTAGACTGTATTTAAGTGTTGTTATCTTTTGGCTGAGAAGGATTTTGCTGCTGAGTTCTTCATTTATCTTGGAAATCAATGACAACTGACATCACAGGTCCTTCTCTCTAACCCCTCTGCAAAACTAATCAATATGATACAGAAAGAAATGAGCTATGCATTCAGGTCTCTGTGTGTATACATTTGGGCATACATTACTGCTCTGCCACATTGAAATAGCAAAATCTGAGAAGATGCTTAGTGCCCAATTTAGTTGGAATGAACGTGACAGCTCTGCATTACCGAAACAGGAGCTGGTTCTTTGGGGCTGCAGTGTTCAACAAGCAGGTGTGAGAATACTGCAAATAGGTAAGTCTGAAGAGCACAGGTCATCTTTGAAATTAATGTATAATGACTCTACAGTATTTGTTTTATACAATTATTCTAACACGATGTTTTATTTTATTGAAGTTCTACAAAATTTCACAGAATGAAACAAATAGTTCCATAACCGTGTATTATTAATAACTTATTTCTTTTAAAGTTGAGAGCAGAGCTATTCTACTAGATGTTGCAGATTCATTTCAAGATACTTTATTGGAGAGCCTGCAGTCTGAAATATTAATCTTACAAAATCGAAAACATGGGCTTAAACCTAAGATACATCCAATTTTTCAAGAGGCTCAGCAGTACCTACTTCCATTTTTCCCAAGCAGTCAGTAGACTTACTGCCATCTATGAAGTAGCGTTATTTCTATGCTATGTTCCTGTTCTTACCCATTAGCATTCAACTCTCTTTAGTCTTCTGCAGCTAGATGAATTATTCCCTGAGAACAATTCATTTGACAGTGGAATTTGCCCTTTTTGCATTTGTTATTTCTCCATGAACACATCACAATTTGCATTAATTAGTTTATTATTTGAAATTGTTTGATGAATAGTTTGTTCCAACCCATTTCACTCATGTAGCTAATATTAATTCAAGTGTTTCATCCCAGTGATTTACCATTCAAACTGAGTCCTATTATATCACGTGATGATTGTTCCTGCTCCTGCTCTGGATGACACAACCCGAGTCAATCAAAAAGAGAAATATGGTTCACGAAAAGTTTGCAAAGAAAAGTTTAGTTTTATTCTCTTGCTATTTTCAACAGTTATTTTTATCCCTGAATAAACCCTCTACATATTTACTTTTCTATTTTATCTCTTTTTCTCAGTTTCAAAACTGCAAAAAGGGGATTTTTGTATTCCCTGTTCAAGGAGATAGAGTAAAGTGAATTGGAGTTTTATTTTCCCCTATAATAAAACATTTTTTCAGTTGAGGGCAGTTTTTCATCAGAACGTGCTCTTTACAATAAAAATATTTTTGACTGGTCCAAGTTATACATTGTATAAATGACTTCTGCTTTCCCACGAGGTATGATTGACCAATAGAATCATAATTTGCCCTATTAAGTAAAATTCTAATGACAATCAAGTGTTCTTCTACTGCCTCTATTTGTCTGAGGAAAAAAAAATTATACCATCAGGAAAACTGGATATATGTACACAAGAAAGTAAAATAATGTTTCAACATCCACAAGGACGGCCATGAACCCTTTCTTACTGCTCAGTGTGGAATTCTAGTCCCTTGCTCTAAAATTCTAGTGAACTTTGGAGTAGAATCACCTTGTTTCTGCTAAAATAGGCATCATATCTCTGCATAGATCCAGTCTGAAAAACATCATCTTAGGGTGCACAAAAAACTACAGTGTTCCATCATGTACTCACAGATACATACTACTGCAAAAAAAGTAGAATGCTCTAGTAATATTTTGGAAATTAGAATAATGGTGAAATCCTCCATATTGTAATGTTATTCATAAAGGGTGTTGAAAACCAGCAACTGAGTACTTTTCTTTAAATAAAAGGAAAAGAATGGATAAAGAACTCCTTAAATGTGGATTACTTTTTTTTAAACAAATATTGGAAAAAATGAGAATGTTCTAGTGGCTTAGATTAGATATTAGAAAAAGATTTTTCATCCAGAGGGTGAAGCTGGGTGCTGGAACAGGCTCCCCAGGGAAGTGGTCACAGCATCAAGCCTGCCAGAGTTCCTGAAGTGTTTGGATGGCACTCTCAGGTACATGATGTGCAGGACTAAGGGTTGGACTCAATGATCCTTGTGGGTTCCTTCCAACTCAGCAAATTCTGTAATTCTGTGAAGTATATGTATTCTAATTCTAATCACTTAAAGGATTCAGTAAATTTTCGTAGGAAGCCATGACACATCTACTCATGGCACAATCAAGGAAAGGCAATGATGGGACACAAATGGAAAAACAGAAGGCAATGGCAGTATAATTAATGCCATCAGAATGCTTTTAAAGAAGATAGATTCTGTCAAGCATAGTGCCATTTTTGAGATCTCAGATGTGTTCAATGAAAGTATCTCTGTGATATAATAAATCAAAGGCATTTTTAGGACATGTAATATACTGACACAGTGTTCTGATGAGAAAATTACCACTAAACAAAATCAAGAGAGCCCACAGAAGTAGAGTAGGGACTGAGAGTAAATTTAAAGTTCAAGTCATAGGACTAATAATTTGTTTCTGAGCAGATGATGCCGCTGTTTATTCTTGACATGATCTAATCTAGGAGGACTGCATTTTTAAATACTATATTTGTATTTCTAGTGACACAGAACTAGTAAATCAATAACAATGGTATATTGCATATGGGAAATAGAAGATGTTTTGGATATTTAGAGAAGTGCATGTACTTTGACACAAATGTGTTTGTGTCTTCGTCTTACAGTTTTATTTCCAAATATGCAGAAAGTGTGTCTTTCTTAGAAAACTGGAGCTTCATCCCTGAAATCAATAACTAAAGAGCACTATAGCAATGAAACAACTGAACATGAGTGGGCAGTCTGATGTAGCTAAGGTTTAATACAACTTCTCTAGAATTGATCGGGAAATATCATATATGAACAAAGGAGTACTACTTCGTCAGTTGTCATGGCATGAAGAAGGACTAGCATGTTTCTTTCTAGCTGTTTCAATTGTTTAAGTGAGAGTTATAACTGCTGTCATGAGTCATGAATCTCTGGCACTAATGATACGCTTTTTGTTTTGAGTTCTAATAGTCATCCTTCAAAAAAATTATAAAGAATTGAAAAGGATTGAGAAAAGAATAATAGAAAAATACATTTTTCTAGAGGGAAGCCAAGAAAATTTTATCTGTTTAGTGCATCAAAGAGAAAATTAAGAGATGATTGTGGGAAGAGATAGCTTCTTGTAGGTGGTATTTCTGTCAGAAAGATGAATCCATGAGATTCAGGAGCTGGAAGCTAGACTAAGGTGACAGTGAAACAACTTTCTTCAAGTTATGATGGGTTCTCTGTCACTGACAGCTTCTAAATCAAGTCTCAATGTCTTTATAAAAGATATCTTAATGCTCAAAATAAGATAAAACTCTCTAGAAGTCATTTGCATGAGATTTTTGGCCTACTGTGTAAAGCAGAAGAGGAAAAATATCTCTGTTCTTAAAATATGTCCATGAAACTTTCATTTGTAGTTTACACATGCTCTTGATATTGAAGTCCTTCAAATATTTTGAGATATGTGTACAAAATGCACTGCTGTCTGTATTACTAGAGGGAATTTGAAGTGAATCTCAGAAAATGATAGATGTGATCATGCCCCTAAGTGCTTTGCCAACAGAGCTCCATGTTCAGCAATTAAGCATTGAGTCTTTCTGGAGCATCAACAAGTCAAAGAACCTGAGTGATGACAGCCGTAATCTAAACAGTTTTATCAGTATATGCAATATTGTCTGAGAACTGTGGACCTCAGGGAAGTTTTTTCTTGTTGGCAGTGAGGCGGGAAGCATTGCCTTGCTAAAGTAAGTGTGTCTTTATGGTGGATATTTCTGTGCTGAAATGCCACAGTGGGATTTTTTTTGTATGGATAGGAAAATACAGCTACTTCTGATAGAAGTAATGGCTCAACACTGCATGCTTTATCATAAACCCCTTCAGTTAATACATTTTTATCCTGGTCTGGAGTTTAGCATTTGAGCATCTTTCTGTAATTGCTTGTTGCTTTAGTTGAAAATGTTGGTAGAAATCAAGAAGTCCAGAATCCAAGCAACGGTGTACTTAGGGATGACTTGAAAATACTCAGGAGAAATCTGCTCATGTTCAGAAAAAAGAGAATGGGTGAGCCTAGCTGTGACAGCAGGCAGTAGAACTGCTTGCTTCATCTCATTTTCTCAGCCCTGTCAGAACCAGAAAAAAAAGGAGGCTAAGGGTGTTACCAGCTAACATTGTTTTCTGGAATATTGTTGTACATGTGATATCTCAGCAATGCACCCTGAGGGGTAGTATGAAGTCTAGTTAGGAAATCACCTTGAGTTTGGCTGTTAATCTATGGCATTGGGTTAGCTTTTGTGAAAAAAATGAGCTGGAAAGAAGCAGCAGAATAAGTGGGGTAAAGTGATAAAGTGCAAATACTTCTCATGGCAGAAAAAGACAAAACCTCTACTTTTACTCAGTTTCTGCCTTGACTGTGGTGTCTACAGTTGTGATGTTCTTTTCTTTTCATTGTTCCTTTAATTAAAGGAAACCTCCCTGCCTCTCTGGGGCACATCCCGGAGGAGAGGTTGGTTTTGGATGAGAAGCATATTCTGCTCTTTCATCCTTTTCAAAACCCAGAGTTTATTTTCTTTCTGTTTATCAATCAGCACGAAAAAGTTTTTTTAGCTCTTAGTGCACCAGAAACAAATATGAAAAAAATTACAGAAAGCTTCAGGCAATTTTAATGTGGGGGAATGCAATGCTGATGTAAAGCTGCAGCAGATGTACAGCTTAATTAGATGTTAATGAATAGAAGATGCATATAACTGAGCAGCTCTGAGGGTGTGGAAGGAAGCAGAAATATGGGGCAGTAAACACTTTGATGTTGCCTGGGTAAAGGTATATTTCAACATTTCTCTGCTTGCTGCTGTTTCTTGTATCCAGGCTGTATTTTCCTATCACTGTGTGGCAGCAAATCATTTTGTTTCTTGTTGGTACAGTGAGGGAAACTGAAACACAAGCTTTCCTTCCTGCAGCCATGCTTTGAATTGCTTCAGTTCCCCAACTCTAGGGAAGAGTTTGCAAACCTGAAGTGGCAGAGATCATGTAGAAAAATTTTTGGCAAATCTTTGGTGTCAGAAATGTGAAGAAAATTAAAGGATTAGCTGGAGAAAATAGAAGATGCTCCAGACTTGGAAGGAACAGGTAAAAAGTACAATCAGAGATGAGAAGGGCACAAAATAAGATGAAGAGACAGGAAGAACAAGAAATTATTTCAGTCAGTGAGATCACAAATCACCTCTGACCATACAGGAAAGGAAAACCAAATTCTATCAGCACTGAAACGGCAGAGAGACAAATAACATGGTAATAAAAGGGATGATAGCTTTAAACTCTTGCTATGCTCCTTGTTGAGAGGAGTAGTTATATTATTCAGTGCATATAAATCTCCTTGGATATATTTTTTGGGGGTAGTTTAATATCTGAAATGAGGCCATTTTCATTGTCTCTCCTCAGTGAGGCATTCCAAATCTTATTTATAGATTAAAAGGAGCTATAGGCTCTGCAGTATTCCTAACTAAAGGCCTTTTCTCTCCTGGAGTTTATGCAGCTGATGAAGACCACAGGTCTGATGTATGGTATATCTCTAAACCCCTGTAGAAACCGTGTAACCTCACAAGACCAAGGCAGTGAGAGTAGTCTCGGAGGAGAGGGAGATGGTGAGGACACTAAGCTTTTCTTCATAGAGAACTGAGGTCTGGTTTGGGAGGGTGTGTTCCCTTTTCTCAGATGTGCAATAGGAAGCATTCTGTGCACCCTTCACAGTTTGCACCACTGGACCTCCCTGTTGATGCAGGGATCCAGAGACTAAAGTCCAGTCTTGGATGAGGATTGCAGGCAGAGATGGCTCCTGATCCTGTACTTCTAGGGACACATGCTGATCATGTAAGAGTATTCTCTGTACATTGATTTCTTTGGAAATATATTCTGATTGAGTTCTAAGTATTTGGACTGATAGACAGGCAGGTCAGCCTGCCTTTCTGTGTGTCTGCCTGCCTGCCTGCCTCTCCATCTGCCTTTTGATCTATCTACACTTTTTTTAGTCTCCCAATACACAGACAGCCTGTCTCCTCTGCTATACTGGGACTCCCCTTCTTAACAGCCCATTTTTTTGAAGCCAGCATAACTTCAGTATGAAAAAGGAGTTTTATTCCTGATAATAAAATAACATTTTTTGTACTGTACAATGCTTGAATGTCTCTTTGACCCTTTTAAAACCCATTATCTCCAATTCATCTTTCCCTGCCCCTTCCACTGAATTAGCACCTGCCTATGATACTAGTAACACCTTGTTAATTTTGAAGCAGAGAGTACCTATGCATATTCTGAGGCCAACTTAAAGTCTTTCATGGGGCAGAGGAAAATCCTGGGTCTTGTGTCTGTGTTTAGTGCAAGATATTTATACCTGGTATTGGGCTCAAATAAGCCAGGAGGTCTAGGGAGAATCAAGAACTGCCTGGTAAATCAGGGCTGTGTGACACTGCCTGACGCTGCAGCACTGGCACACACATGTCTTCCTCACTCCTGAGTGCCCATGGTACAGATGCTCATATCCTGCATCTCACAAATACTGGCTTGCTGCAAGGCTGGCTCAGTGTGGAAGCTGAAGAGCAGTGTCAGGCGGTGAAGGGCTGAGGACAAGCAGAAGATGCTGACTTGCAGGCATGAACTGGAGCTACAGAGGATTTTGAGGCACATTGTTTTTTTACTGAAGTAAAAATATCAGTAGGATGCTGTGGTTTTGGACATGACAAATATGTCACAGTAAATACGTTGCAGACAAGAAGAATATAGCTAGTATACTTAGCAAAAATATTCACATAGTGTTCATGTTGTATATGTTATCATGCCTAAACTTGTTCATGTAGAACACCTCAAGAACAATTAACGAGTCAAAAAAAGATTACTAAAGCCAACATTTCTGTATTACTATCTTCTTTGTAAATGCTACTTCTTTTTTTTTTAAAGAAGTCTCTTATTTGTGCCTGCAAATTGGTATGTTTATTACTAGTTTATTACACATATCAAACACTGCCAGTTCATAGAAATGATCTAGAAAAAATAAGTCCTATGAGGGAGGGAAGCGGGAGCTGGGGTTGTTTAGCCTGGAGAAGAGGAAGCTCCGGGTGACCTAATCACTCTCTACGACTACCTGAAAGGAGATTGCAAGTGGGCATCGGCCTCTTCTCCCAGACAACTAGTGATAGTACACAGAAGGTTTGGGTTGGACATTTGGAGGAATTTCTTCACAGAAAGGGTGATTAGACATTGGAATGGACTGCCCAGGAAGCTGGGGTCACTGTCCCTGAAGGTGTTTTAGAAAAGACTGGACGTGGCACTTAGTGCCATGGTCTAATTGACGTGATGGTAATCAGTCAGAGGTTGGGCTCGATGATCTCAGGGGTCTTTTCCAGACTAATTAATTCTGTGACTCTGTGATTCTGTGAAAAGGGCAGGAATTCCAATATATCAGTTACTGCCAAACAAGCTGTGTCATTAATGTTTATTAATTCTGCTGATTCTGTTATTATCACTCATTTTTCAAGAGAGTATGGAAAAAAATAATCTAATCTTCTGTTCACAGAAGGTAATATGAAACAAAATCACACTATTTAAAATAAAATTTCCCATCTCTTTCATCCCTAGATATTTTATCAGATGTGTAGGCAAGAAACCAAGAGATAAGCATTAAGTTAATTTATTGCTGTATCATTTTTCCTCCTCCTTTCTCTCCAGAATTTACACAGCTGATTCATGCCTAGTGGTAAGGTACCTGCATTATTGTCTTATGGGAGAAGCAGAGTGAGAATTGTAGAAGTAATGCATTTTGTCTGTAGGGGCAATAAAATCTATAACAATTTAAAGAATCTGCCAGAGGAAAAGGAATAATCTGGGATCCTTCTAGGAACCTCATATGCAGCCAGGAGCATTTGTGTTCTATTTAAAAATGCAGAAGGAGCATTGATGTCTCGTGTTTGTTCCAGTATTTTGCTAGAGATTTAATGGTCCACAATTCAATTTGAAGTGAAAGTATCCCCCCAAATGACTCTTTATAAAGTCTTTTGGAGACCAAAGTCAATATCTATGGGCCTTTGGAGATACAGCAATTGATTACCTGTCCAAGTCAATGAGCATTAAAACCCAAAGAGATTCAGAAGTGCATTTCACTGTTGCAAAACCTCACCTCTGATACCAGTTATGCACAATAACTGGTCTACACCGAAGTTCAGTATATAAGTAAAGCAGCTTATTCTGAGACCTAATTGAAGTTTTGTAACATCCAGAAAACTAGAAGTTAACACCTTTTGCTTTAGTGCAGGTATGCCTGGATTTATAGCTTGAGTATATGTCTTGGTGCATGATGGACATGAAGTATATCAGATTTTGGAGCTGCTTACTCCTTTGTCTGCTAACACTGTCATCCTTTGTCCCCTTGGCTTGTAGAATAACATGAGCCTGTCTTCTCAAAGCTCTTTTCAACCTTAAGACCTCTGCCAGCACTATACAATAATCTCTTCATCCCCTCTAAAATGAAGTGAATAGAGCAATTACTTTGTATTCTCAGAAAGTCAGGAGCTGTTTAAGAGAGCCAACAGTTTGTGACTGAAAAGGAGGGAGAACTGAATGTCCAGCTGTAGCTGCATATGACAAATAAACTGCGAGTGACAGAAACTGAGACTCAGTAGGGGAAATAGTTGATTCAACCTTTTGGAAAATAAAAGCACTTCTCTGGGGAAATTGCTAACTTCATGAATTTAAGACATAGGTTTTACAACTTACCCGAAACACATCATTTATCAGTTGGGGGATTGTTGAGATAACTGAAATGGAAGTGGGTAAAATTTTTGTAAATCCAGTGTCATGACTTTAATTTAATTTCATTTTCTGCTGAATTTCATGTCTGAGTTCTGATGATCAAGAAATATTTCACTGGAGGGGAACTCAATAGATCTTTTAATTCTGAACTTTAATTCAGTGTCTACTGTACCTTACCTGAACGTACTCAGCACTCCTGAGAGGCATTTTGACTGACTTTTGTCTATTAAAATCCCTTAAAAGATGGAGATTTCACAGTTGTGGATGACAATATGATAGACACCCCAAACAGATGTTCCTATCATGTTTCCTTCTGTAATTTCATATCTGCAATGTGTATGAACTGTGTGGCACATGCCAATGAATGTCATTCCTACAGAATGTCTTGTCCAAAAAGTGTGTGAGCTGCACTGTTTCTCGAAATCACACTTGAAAAGTCCTGTGTTTCAGAGAAGTATCAGGCTTCCTGCACAGTCCTGGCACATACTCAACTGCTAGTTATTTCCACTTAGCTCTTAGCAATAATATGCATATACCAGAAACCTCTCTTGTTTCTTGAGAGATTTGGCTAAGTTTTCTTTGTTTCTATAAAGAGGAATGTTGATACAAAGAAATAAGTATTGTAATGGCTAATTTCAATATAAAAACTTAAAATATTCTTGTTTAGTGAGAAAAAACCCAAAACAACAGGTAACTTTGTAATGCACCAATGTGTGTGTTTGGAAATCTAAGTGGGTAGTTGAGATCCTGCCCGTCCTTTAATAAAGGTAACAAGGATGGTCTGGGCTATAGGCCAGTCAGCTGACCTCCAGCCTCCAAAAGGCTGTAGACCATGTCCTAATGGAAGCTGTTTCTAGGCACGTAAAGTTCTAGAAACTAATTTGAAGAAGCCAGCATGGATTTACCAGGCTCAAATTTGTGCCTTCCTTGATGGAATGACTGATGTTGCGGATGAAGGGAGAGGAGTTTGTTGTTTGCGGAAGGTGTCATTTAGCACAGCTTTCTACACACTGTTCCATAGCATCCTGCTAGTCAAATTGAAGATACATGGACTAAGAGGTGTTCTACAAGGCGGTTGATGAGAAATTATTTAGAAATGCACATGGAATTGTGCCTGAAATGCACACGAAAATATTAAATGTGACATACTGTCTTTCTCACAAGTAGTTACTAACATCTGTCATTTGCTTTCTGTATACTTATGTGAGAGAAATGTGAATTTAGATTAATAGGGGCTTTGCTTTATTAGAAGGATGCCTTGATTCATAATATAAAAGAGAGTTGAAGAATATATGTTGATTTTATTCTTGAAATACATGATACTCCTATGGGGCTTGTTACATTTCTTGTGTTTGCAGAACTGTTTATTGCTTTTCTGTTTAGTTACTTTTTGATGAGGTAATCAACAAAAGTGTTCTAAGTAGACTTATACTATATCTTGAGATATTAAATACAGCAGCAGTCCAGCTTCAGAAATCACCTTCAGAAGAGAAAATCAAGACAAAGAAGACTTTTTCTTTAATTAAATTCATGAATTTTAAAAATACTGAAAAACAAGCAAGAGGAAAAGAAAATGCAGTGCTTCAGAAACATATTTTGAGTTGTGTTTTTTTTTTCTTCTTGGGTTACTGTTCCTTATCTTTCCCAAACAGTTAGTACATGAACTCTGTTGTATTCCAGGGCGAATTCTACCTGAAGGCTTTAAGAGCTGAGCCAGCTATTTCATGCTGATTCCTCCAATTTTTTAAAACCAATAAAACTACAACAATCCAGATCCATTTTTGCATCTCTCCTGATTTGGTGAGTAGTTAACTAGTTCTATTAAATACATATTGAATTTTAAATATATTCATAATCCAACTGATTCATTTTGATTATTCATATACCTAAAAGAGAGATAACAGGATTAAATATACTTCTAAATCAGGTGTATCCCATGTTGCAAAGTTTTAAGCTGCTGTTTCAGTTGGGAGAACTTTGGGGATTCCAATGTCCCAGAAATACTTAAAATTGCTGTAGACACAGATCTGAGTCAACCTGCTGGAATTTTACTGATTTGACAACAATTGAAGACTTCTACTAGGCAAAGAAAGGACGTCAACCATCTCCAAACTCTTTCATTGTTCATAACTTCTTACAGCTCAATGAGAAATGTATGTTTTATTTTAGTTTTGGTAGTTAATCTAGCATAGAGTAAATTATTTTTTTTTTAGATTAGAAATAATTTCACAAATATTTTTACTTATTTAGTATTTTGATGTGGAACAATGAAAGCTCATTATCAAATTGGGCCCTCAGTCTTAAAATCTGACAACATTTATCTTCTCTAGACACGCTCAGAAGTTTTAATATGAAACTATTTGTTTATGGAGGGGGAGATAGCAGGTGGCAGTGAAAATGAAATGAGGTTTACTTAGGAAAACATTTCAAGCACAGAAGAGGAACTTCTGTTGAGAAATAAGAACTTTAACTCATTATCTAACTACCAAAAGCTAGATGTTTTCCTCTGTTCTGTTCTATTTTGTTTGTTGAGGAAAAGGAATGTTAACTAGTTGTCATTGCATTTATGGTTAATCAGCCAAACTTTTGTCTTTGGAAAGCACCTACAGAAAGCAAGATTAACCGATTTCTAAGAGCAAAATAAAAGTATAGATATGAGGCATGATATATCATTGAAATTTCCTGGAGATGTGGGTAGCTGATCAGAGAATTTCACATAACACTGTTTCCTGAAACTAAATCAAGAAAGTCAATAAAGTTGAATGTAGTAGATGATTTTTGATTTCTGGGGGTAAAAAGGACTCATTAAATAGTTGTCTTTTCCATACACACATTATTGGTCCTCAACCCAGGAAATAAAAAGATTAACTAAAGAGAAACAACAGAGCCAAGTGTGCTTGCTATGTGACAGCTATGTAAGTGAATGCTTCCAGCCAAATACTTTTTCTTTGCTTTTGAAAACAAATGTGAGGATTTTGGCTATTTGGGATTTTGGGAAGCCTCATGTCGAAGAGGCATAGCAGCTCTGGCAGAAAGGTGGATTTCTGCAATGGTGAAGGGCTGCACATGTGGCCCTTAGGTATTCTCTAACTTTTTGGTCTTAGGGGCATTTTTGCTTCTGCAGAGACAGTAGGTCTAGTGAGAAGTTGAGTAGACAGCTCAATTTCTATTTTTTCCGTGCAACCTTTTTGGGTTGCACAAGCAACAGAAATGACTGTTGCTCCTGCCATGTTTAAAAGCTCTGAATCTTCATATATGCATCAATCATGAACTGATGAGAAAGAGCCCAAAGGATGAAGGGGGGTGTTAAGTGCATTTAGTCAATTATATCTTTGTTATTGCTGTCAGCAGAAGAGGAACAACTGGAAATGCTCATAAGTGACTTCTTTTTTTTAAAAAACCAGTTTAACTTCTTTGAGAGAAATGTATCCTAGCTATTCCCGTGCACCTCAGAAACTTCAGATTTTTTGTCACCACCCATGCCAGCAGTAATGAACTCTTATTTATCCTTGTTTTACTGATTGAGACACACAAAGTCTAAATGATTTGACCAGTGATGCACAAGAAAATTTGCGATAGAATGTACAGTTAAATCTGGCATCCATATCTCAGACGATCCTGCTTACCTGTAAACAGTTGTTCCTTAGTGAATGGATTAAGAGGTAGAGTTCTGTTTAGAAGCCATAAAGCTGTCAGTTTAAACAAGTTGGTTACATGGACAGAGTTCTATCTGTTTTTTGTTTTTTTTTTTTTAATCCCAGACATTCCAAACTCTAGGAAATAGAATACACATGTATCTCTGCAATTGCATCCACTGATAATGAGGGATACTTTTGCAAAAATATCCAATTTGCTCTATCGTGAGCAGGGATTGTATCTTCTGGTCACAGGACTTGCTCTTCACTACAAACCCTTTTTGCTACTGTCATAAATGTGTGACACACAAGAACAGGGTGAGAATGAGCTGAATTTCCTCTCCCTGACCTCCTAACTTAGTCAATGGGATGAAGGTTAATTAAAAGCACTGTCACTTAGACTGAGGTCAATATGTAACATCTTCTCTAGCTAATGTCAAAGCCACCCGATAAAAACCCCCCATGGATTGGAGAGTCAGTAATCCATATGTGCTGGGGGTATATTTTACTTCTGGGAGAAGAAAGGGTAGGACCAAAAGGCAATAAGAGAGCTTCTGTGAAATGCAACTCTGTGACAATGACTGGAAAATGTCTTATATCTCCCAGCTGAACTGTGGAGTGACTAGTGGGGAGCTGAGATAAGGTTTGATTATGCAGAATCCCAGTTCTCTGAGCACTGGGGTCTTGCTCAAAGAAACACACAAACATCCCAGTCCTTATTAAAAGCAAGTGTCCAGCAAAGGAAGGTGGCACTTTATAACAAAATGCCAAAGCTGGAAAAAGATGGGGATACTAGAGCTAATGCAAACTGAAAACCAAACTCTGATAGCTGATTGCTACAGGGAGAGAACTTCTCATTCGAATCACTGTGGGTAACTTTGCCTCAACTTGGACCTGTTACTAGTTAAGTAGAACACACTGCCTTCAGTAGAAGATTAAGTATAAGATTACATCCTGATATGAAGATTATTGCAATGTTATCAGGGTCAGTTTCTACATTAACTCATGCTGCTGGACTATGTTTCCTCAATAGTCAGGCTTCTCTCTCATTGGCTTCACAGCTTTTAACCTCTCTTATTCTTAGCCTTCTTCACAATTCCTGCTTAAATATATAACATGTAATTCTGGAAAGCATTTTGAAATATAAAATTAAGCCTAAGTTATGCAAATCAATTAAAATTAAAGACCCCTGTCATTTTGCAAAGCTAGTAATTAAGTAACTAAGGCTTTTTTTTTCTCTCCCTCAGTCTTTGAAACTCCATGCAAAAGTCTGAATCAGTGGGGATCCAGGGGCTTTCAGGTAAATAAAAATTCTTAGGAAGGAGCATTTAATGGAGTTTCCTTCTCTGTCCTCCTCTCAGATCCCAGAAGAGACAGAGCCATTCAGAACTGCATTGGTCAGCTCTGGAATGAAACAATTTGTGATAGTTAACTATTCTAGAGCCATAGGGGAGGAATAGTACTCTTTTTCTTGCTGCAGGATGGACTACCTTTCATTCACCTGAGAGAATGAAACCCTGGGAGTTTTATGAAAGCCAAAAATATTTTGTCATGATGACAACTTCTGAAAGAAGAGAAAGTTAAATGTTCTCACAAGCGTGTCAAAAAGAGTTTGCATGTCTCCAAGCAGAGTTAAGGAATGATTTTATTGACTTTTCTGTTCTATGTATGCTTGTTTTCTCATGCTTTTTCTCTGAAGAGATCAATACAGACTTTTAACAAGGTGAACTTTGAACTAGAAATCACAAAATTATTTTCCACAGTATCTCAGAAGGGGAAAAAAAAAAGAAACTCTTACATGTGTAGGGAAATGACAAGTCACAGTTGTCTAAAGCCTTAGGGGTTTGAAGGCTCAGTCTAATTTGCATTTGAAAAATTTTCACAAACATATGGTTAGAGAACCACAAATTATTTAAGATGGCAGGAATGTCAGCAGTTATCCACATGACAAGGAAATGGCTGCATATCCAGTTGGGACTATAGTCAAGTTGTAAATTCTTCTTAACAAAATCAAGAATTTAACTAAGTTACTGATTTAAGATGGGACCTAACTTACAGATTTAGTAGCTTTTTCCGTCTCTGTTTCCACAATTTGTTGCTTATTTGAAAATCTGTCTATATTCATATGATGTTCTTTTCATTGTGAAGTCTGAGTGTTTCACAGTAGTGTGTTAGTCTCAGTTCATTCTTCTTGATCTCTGCTCACGTCTGCTGAAGCTATCTGCAGTTACATTTTTTCCTTCTATCCTTTGACATTCCCCTAAATATTTTTTTCTCCCTCTGTCTACTCCTCTGTTTAGGATTCTTCTGATCTCACAGTACCTCAGTCCCAGATTCTTTACAGCCATGCACAGGGGTTTTTGCTCATAATATATTGTTAGTCTTTCTGATCTCTCCCTCATGAGGACAGATATGGGTGTTGACATATTCACTGTAAATTACGTCTATTAAAGCTGGGTGTTGAAATAACAATTATTTCCCGGAAAGAAACTACTGCATATGAAGGTTTTGGGAGGGCTGTGGCTTTCTGCAATACATATTATAAGTCACCTTTTCATTTTTTTCCTAGCTCTCTTTTTTACCTCTAGTTACTAGGTGTTCATTTACATGGAAATAAAATCAGCACTGTCAAATTCATTTGGTAAGCCAATCTGTCCCCTATGTGATCATGATCAGAACTATTCAGACTTGCTTTTAAGTCTGGGAAATGAAAATGTGGAATATATTTATTATTTAAAAAAAAATCTTGAAAATGGTATCTAGTCTTAAATCTCACCTAACTCACATAGATAGAAAACATGTTGTTCCACTGAAAACTTGTGTACTTTTTGCACTTTTTATACTGTGTAGTATATATTGTACCAGATTTAAATGGGAAATATCCATTACTTGATCAATCCATAGGAGGTCTTAATAATATCCAGATCACCTGGGTTCAACTTTGACTTGGCAACAGATTTTCTTTTGTGGCCTTATGTGACTCCCTTACTGTGTCAACTTCTACCCCTCTGCAAGAGGCAGTTTTATTGCCAAAGGTTAACTACCTTCCCAGGACATTGGAAATAAAAAGCACCACTGAAAATGAGGCTTAGAGATATTTCTGTGAGCAGTGACCATCTAATTAGGCAGATAGGTGAAGTTAATAATAATTTGTAGACACAGGCAATGGCATACTGATACTTTTAGCAATCTCAGTGCCTGTAATCTATCATTGCTCATAAAAAGAGATTAAAGTCCCACAGTGAGGCATGGATAGCCCATGCTTCTTTATCCTGCTTATTTCCAAGAGTCATCCTCATCACTGCTTGATTTAAAAGAAAAATTGACACATATGATGATTGGTTCAGATAAAGGTCTGCTAATCACTGACTGATTTCAGTTCATAAAGGCTGTTGCGTTGTTAGCAATTTTATCCCTAGTATGTGGCTCTGGAAACCAAGATGATTTAATTGCAGACGGGACACAGAAACTCTAATGAAAGAAAAAAAAAGTCTTGGGGAACGAAGGACAAAATTACAGTGGGGTTTTTTTTTTTGCTTTTAGTCAGCGGAAGATGAGGTCATAGTTAGAAGCAAGATGGCTCTCAGAGATAGCTACCCACAGTAATAGACTGGGGGCTTATCAGGCTGCCAAGCTGCAGCACTGGGGATTTTGAAGTGAGTGTGTGGTTGAGATGCTTGTCCAAATGCTGAGTGAGAAAGTAAGCCCTTCATGAATAAAGCCAGTACAATTTTAAGTGAAATAAATGTAGCTCTGGTTAGAAGCTGGAATTTCTGGGTTTGCCTGTGAAAACTATTTTCTGTCCTATTCTTTTGATGAGGACTAGGGCAAGAGCATCTAAATATAGTAGAGAAAGATGAGGAGAAAAAGGCCAAAGAAACCCTTGAAGGATGGAACTTCTAACATCTTGGGTTTCTGCCTTTTTAAAACAGGAATACTTTTTTGCACTGTTTTAAGCACATTGTCAATACAAATGAAAGATCCATCAAGAGGAAGGGTAAAGTGACAAATCTTTCTGAGTCTCCTATGTAAGAATTGTATGCAGATGCTACTCTGTATATATTTATGCATATAAATATTAACATTTTTGGGCTGATTTGCAGTTTATTGCGTGGAAGAAGCTAACACACAAATATTATTTACATGTATTAAACCCTCTTCACAAAGATAAAAAAGTTCTTGTCTCACTCTTGACTCAATCAGGTTTTATGCTGAAATTCCACAGGTCAGTTGTATTCACAGCAGACAGCAGCCTGACCTGCTTCATTGCATCCCCAAAGCGCTGTCAAACTGATGGCTGTTACTGAGTTTCTGAAAAATACAAAAATATGCTTCTGGAGATTATTGTGATTTATGTGGACTGCACTTTCTAACCCCTGTTTAATTCCAGATGAGAAGTTGCTCTTTCCAAGGCATGTCCCTTACATCTCAGTGCACTGTAGCTGTTCTGCTCTTGGTGGTAGGGATGCCCAGCTGACACCCCTAAATTCCCACTTTAAAAAGGCAGCATTACCCAGTGGTAGTACCTCAGTTTTCTTCCCTGTTTCTCACACCTGCTGTGACCTTCTCCATTTTACCTCCACATGCCCTTCTGTTTAACTGCTTTTAAATGGTCATAAAGATACTGACTTTGCTTGTAAAACACATTCAGTGCTACAGATGAAAAATGTTTTGTTGCTTTCTAAGTGGTTATTTTGCAATTGGTTGCTTTTTGTGGTCTCTAATAGATGAATATTATTTCTGATATTATCTTTTTTATTTGTTATTCTTTATATTGTGGAGGACTTTTCTAACTCAATAAATAATTTTCTACTTTTCAAGGGACAGGAACAATGAGGGTGTTACTGCATCTGAGACTAAGTGCACATTTGGGTGTGCATGCATCTGGAAAAAAGCTGTGCGTGCTTACCATACCAGCAGACTTAAAGCAATAAACTTTAAACCTGTTCCACAAACTAAACCAACTTCAAGGAAGAGAAGGAGGAAGGGTGATATCTTATTTTGAGATGACAAAGCTTAACGTTCTGCATGTGTGCACCTGCAAACACATCTGCACATGGAACTGCTCAGAAGCCAACTCTGTAACTGTATAAGCTGTTCTTACACTGCAGCCAGAAAGAGAGGAAATCTTTAGTGCCATTTCAACACTTGAAGTTTAATTTAAAATATGATCATCTCTTTGAGTCAGTATCAGTATTGAGGCCTTAATTTTAAGGCAATTTAGAACACTTTTCTACAATGTTGTGATTGGTTGCATTTACACAGTCTACACAACCTCTACATTGCAGGGAAAAAAAAAAGACAAAGAGTATCCAAAAAGACAGTCTGCTAAATCAGTTACTTCAACAATTAGGATATTATAAATTTTAAGTTTCCTTTATAATCTTAATAGCTATCCCTCGAGCTATCTCTGAATAGGCTAAAGTCTGCACTTCTGAAGAGAATCAGCATATAGTCGGATTTTTGTTATTAACACCATTTTAAAATGCAAAATCTTGTTTGGAATATATTTTTTATAGTTAATCAGAAAATATATTTCCCTATTCAAGAAAATGTTTATTTTTCCATTATATTGGGGAAACATTTTGGTTTTGCACATCATTATAATTATAAAGATAAACTGGGCAAGATAAAATTGCAGGTGTTAGACTATATGCTTCAGGTGAAACAACCCAGTAGTTTCCATCAAATACGGATTCAAAAATATTCCTATTTATCTAGAAACCCTTTTCAATGTACAAAAATTTCAATGAAATTTTATTTCCTGGATCTGTTAGCTACATCTTTTCCTTCACATAAATATATTTCTTTGGCTTCACATGGAACGAAATGGATTTGGATGGAATGGAATTCCACATGAGTGGATTTGGATTGAATTCCAAAGCAACTGTCAGGTTGGAGGATTCTTTAACAAACATCTGAGCCAATTACTTTTTTTTTAGCCTTTCCAAACTTGGAAGCCTGGGCAACAAGTTCAGTGGGGTTGTGTATTAAAAAATTTTTATCATTATGGACGTCATCTTTCCCAGTGCTGCTGCTTCTTTGAAGAGAGATTATGCCTAATATGGAATCTCCTGCAGAAGTCAAACAGCAAATCAGGCTGCAATGTATGTGGGGAAAGTAAGAAAGTTCAAATAAGCAAAGAGAAGGAGAAACAGGCATGAAACCAGGCAAGAAAGAGTATGGAAATACCATGAAACCTGTGTATTCCAATGGCCAAAGTTTACTTAACAAACTAGTTGGAATATACTATCAGTGGACTATTTATTTTGTTAGAAATGTTGGAGTTATTTTACCTTTTTACCCCTTTAGATTGATGAAGTGATAATTACATTTCTGGTTCTGATGCTGGTGATTGTGAATAGAAAAACATATGTCATAAATGAGGACATGAAGAAAGGAAACAAAGATAAAGACTCATTATGAACATTGAGAAAAAGCAGAGTCAGTAATTCTAGAGACATTAAAATACACATATGTGTATATATATTTGAGGTATTTCTTTTAATACAGTTTTTGTTATGTTGATGTGTTCCCCCTCCCCCTCCATTTCTTTTTTTTTTTAAAGTAACATATTTAACATGATAAATATATCTTAGACATGTTTATAAAAACTCTTCTGTTATGGGGTTTTATTTGTCCTTGAAAAATTGTAGGAGATTTTGGACTCTGAAGAAGAGTTAGTCACAGAATCACAGAACATGCTGAGCTGTAAGGGACCCACAAGGATCATCAAGTGTTCAGTAGTGGAATTATCTGAATTGTCCTTATTGGAGGTCCAGAAAAAATTGTGGCTTACTATTACCTCATGAGGCCACTGAGGTGGGGGCCAGTCTCCTACCGTGCCTGTAGTGAGAGGACTAGAGGAAATGGCCTTAAGCTGAGACAGGGGAGGTTCAGATTAGATCTTAGAAAATTTTTTTTCACTGTTAGGTTGGTCAGCCATTGGAATAGGTTACCCAGGTAGGTGTTTGAGAGGCTTCCAGATCTGGTGGTGGGTGATACAGTTTACTGGCTTAGGGGCTACACTGGTAGTGCTGGGTTGATGGTTGGACTTGATGACCTCAAAACTCTCTTCCAGCCTTGATGATTCTATGATCTGTAGCTCACGGGAATCTTCCCAGTGCCTAAATTTTCCCCTTCAGCCCTTGTAACAATCAAAAAATTATGTACAGAATGACCAGGGACACTTCTTATTAGATCAGGTTGCTCAAAGCCTTATCCAACCTGGGCTTGCTGGTGCTGGGACAGCCACAACCTACATGGGTAACCTATTCCAGCATCTCACCACCCTCAGTCACCTCTCACCCTTATGTGAGAACTTATCATTATTCTGCTGGGTCTATGATGATAGATCTAATACTGATATCCCAAACCAACATAATATCTCACCATCACCTATTTCCTTTTAATCTCTGGATGACAATGCAATAGTTTTGGTTTCCAAGAGCTGTGCTATTTTATTTACTCCTTTCCATTTTTTGATGCATACTTAGCCAAAGTATGCATCTATGTATCTATGATCTGGAGACGACTGGATATTTGACATTTGTTTGTCTGCAGAATTGTCTCTCTACTGCTTAATATATTCAGCGGCACATTTCGTGTATGGCATTATTTCTTCTACAGATATAGTGGTTTATGTATGTGCCTGGGAATTGTGTTTCCCTTTGATTTATTAACTAAGCACAAAGGTTTTTTCCTGTTATTGCTATCTTTATTCACACAAGCCTTGGCACGTTTCAGCAATTCCAGCTACAGCTCATTTAGGTCTGTTTTCTTTCAAGCCCTGTTTGTTTCACGTAATTACTTTTGTAATAACTATTTTTAGGTTTTCAACATTCATTTGTACAGAGGTAGTTTATTCTTTGTTTTTTTTATATCCCAGGTCGGTCTCCTAAGTGCAGCTCCTCAGCTGTGTGCATTTAGTTTGTTCTTGAGTAATTACAGGAGAACTCCCCGAGAGGAATAAAAATATAAACATATGGGTGGTATGTGAGTGGCATCTGAATTATATGAGTGAGTAGAATATATGTAAGAGTGGGAAGTCCAATTGAACATCTGTATATGGATAGTAAGTAAGTAAGATCCTTTCAGATCTTACTCCTGAATCATATCAAGAAGTTGGACTGGAGGCTGCCTTGAGTTTCATTGTAAGCCTACTTTTTCTTACTGTTAATGATCTGCCAAAATGGAAGAGAAACACATTTTTTGATTCCTATCTCAAAAAGATGGTTTCGCATCTTGCTTTCCTATTGGGCATGTAAAATGTATTCTTCTATTGGCTCTTAGATCCATCACTATTAATCTTCAGTTCTCCAGACTTCCCACTTTTGTCTCTTGTGAAGAGAATAAAGCAACTAAAGAACCAATTAATGATATTCACAGCCAGCCAAAGCCCAGAACTGTTTTCTCACAGCTCCCTTGAAGTGCCAATGATGACACTACACTAAGATTGTGTAGGTTTCTGTTTGTTAATGTCAATAAAGCACTTCAAGATTCCTGTGCAATGAATGACAGATGTGATATCTGAAGGCAGACATAAAACATTTTGTGCCTTAGCAACATAATTGGGATCTGTATTCTGAGCCTAGCTCACTCCAATAAAGTTCAGGGTTTTCATAGCCAGGCATAGATTCGGGCTTGTCATCCTCATCAAGAGAATATCAGGGAAATATTATTTACTATGTGTGGGCCTTGTTTCTCCTGCAAACCCACAGTCACTTCAAACTGGTAGCTGTGGAAAGTTAGCGAATCAAAACATTATTGAACCCTTAGGCAGTGCTTTTGCATGTTTATATATTTAGTATGTAGTCATAGAGAGCAACAGCATACTGGCCTGAGAGCATGATATTTCAGATAGCCAAGTATGGAACTTTTGTCAGCTCAGCTGTTGGTTGGAATCTGCATCCCACTAAATGCTATTCATATATTAACTGTACCTTTTCAGGGGCTTATTTCTTGTGTATTTGTCTGTAGCTCCCTCTGTCTCTTAGACATTTTTCAAATGTGGAACATGTTCCCCTAAAAATCGTCCAATATAAAGGATGAACTTGTCAATAAGTAGAGCTTGGTGGCTGCTAGTATTCCTGAGAGGCAGAATGATTTGGGTGCTGCAATATACAGATGCAGAGCAGCTAACTTCCTCTGCGGAAATAGCAGTGTTTGGCTGTCTGCTTATCAGCTTCCTGAAAAGTAGAAATCAAATGCTTTTATCACTCAAGTGTGCATGTGAAGTTGGTAACATTTGCAAATAATAAAAAATACTTTGAGCAATTTTCAAGTGGTAGGCCACAATGCCAGTTATGCCTAGAGGCCTCTTAGACGATGTGCCAGGCAAAGAGAAAACCAGAATGGTCAGAGAAAGAAGTTACTAGAGAAGTATTTCTACAGGTGATTAACCTAATGAGTACCAGGATTTTCATATAACCTGTGAACTTATTCTGGTGTTAGCACTTGTAGTTCATAAGTCTGATTCTTGTAGTTCTGCTCCTGGCTTTCATATGTGTACTTGTATTTTTTTAATGCTAGGCAGGATTTTTACTTTTTTTTGGTTTTGTTTTGGTTTTGGCTTGGCTGACTTTTCAAAATGACGGTAGTATTTACTTACTTACAGAGTTACTGTAAACCTTAATTAAGTCTCGCCTGAGCAGCTTGGAGAGGGCTGGACAAAAACTGCTATAAAGGTAACAGCAATTTTCTGAGACCAAGCAAGGTTGAGCGACATGGGGCATTTTGTATCCCAGCTCCACATCTGCTGCTGTGTCAGACAAAGGGATGAGATATTAGCTTGGTAGATTAAGCCTCAAGAGAGGAGCCCTGAAGAGAAGATACAAGGACTCCCTGAAACAACATCTCAGCCTTGACCGTATTGGTCAACATGACTGGTCTAATCTGGCCTCCAATCGGGAGGTCTGGAGACACATTATCTTTAACACTGCTGATGCTTTTGAGAAAGCACGCAGGATCACTACTGAGAAGAAAAGACAGCACAGAAAGAATCATGCCTTGCAGAATATACCACCTAAGGAGTTTTTCTGCTGTGCCTTTTGCAACTTGACATGTCTATGTTGTATTGACCTCTTTAGCCACCAGCGCACTTGTAACAAACATGGGTAGTGCCCTCCCCAAATCTTCGTTCACAAAGCCTAGCCATGAGATGAGTGAGATGAGATGAGTAAAACTAGACAGATTTTCAGATTTTTTTTTTCTTATAAATAGTAACTTGACAAAATTAATTTGGAGAGGTTGAAACTATGCATGCATTTGACTCTAGCTGGAAGATTCAAGCTTCATTAAAAGAAGAATTAAAGAGAAAGAATGGACTGAAAAACTAACAAGAGCATTTCCCTTAGTCCTTTTAACAATTGAACTATTTTCTTTTGTAAATGTCAGCCTATTTCATTTCAACAATCTAAACAACATGCTTTCACTCTTCAGTTTGAACAAACATTTTTCATTTTTCTCATTAACACTGTATGCCATGAACATAAGTTGAAACTATCAGTTGTATGTCTGTATGGACTCCAAACAAATGTCATACCCTCGTGAATTCAGAGCTTGAGAGAAGTTTCATTTTAACATTTATACATCCTTCCCAGCAGGTGGAAATAAAAATAACCTCACAAGGGGCTGTTTTAGTACCCTAGATGAACCTGAGACAAACAGCAGTGGAGGGAAGCTAAAGCAGTGGTTATATGGCCATGTTAATGTTCAGCAGCTCTAAATACAGTAGACTCGGCTTCATCACAATCCCCATTGCTGATGCTGGATGTAATTGTCACCTTTTCTCTTGTGCCTCAGTTAGCAATGTTCAGCCTCATGGTGATCAGAGTGGGGAAGAGCTCCATTGACCTCTGTTTTTCATTTGCAGATTACAATTTCACTTGAATCCATTGCTTTGTGTGATTTTCCCTCTGGTTGGATGAAGGGAGGAGGATGGATCAGGTGGGCAGTAGTCATGTCCTCCTTTTCAGCAAATGTCTGGACCAGTGGTGGTCTGAAAGGTCAGTATAACAATCACGTAAAATACTTCCCAATTAAGTTTCACAACAAGACATTCAGGAACAAAGCATGGAATGTCATATGAGTTGGAAAGCTCACAGTACATTTGGAATGTATTTTGGTGTGGTAATTTGTAGATAACATGCTCTGCCCCTGCAATCTCTGCAAGATAATTCAGGATTTGGTAAGGTGAGTTTCTGCATAGAAGGTGCTCTTCCCTAATGCTTAGCATTGACCAGGCATATAACTCTGGGACGAGTCCAAAGGAGGGCCGTGAAGATGATGAGAGGCAGGGAGAGAGCTGGGGTTGTTCAACCTGGAAAAGACCAAGCTCCAGGGTGACCTCACTGTGTCCTTCCAGTACCTTAAGGGGGCTTATGAAAGGAGAGAGAGGGACTTTTTATATGAGCAGATAGTGACAGGATTTGGGGCAATGGTTTTAAGCTGAAAGAGGGTCAGTTTAGATTACATGTGACGAACAAATTCTTTATTCAGAGGGTGGTGAAGCACTGGATCAGGTTGCCCAGAGCAATTGTGGATGCCTCATCCCTGGAAGTGTTCAAGGCCAGGTTGGATGGGACTCTGAGCAATCTGATCTAGCGGAAGGTGTCCCTGACCATGACAGGGGTTTGGAACTAAAGTATCTTTCATGTCCCTTCCAACCCAAACCACTCTATAATTCTATGAGAACAGTTGAAAAAGTACATGGATGCTGAGGATCTCCAACAAATACATAACATACACATTAAAAATAACATAATTAAAATATTATTGATTAATGCTTTATATGATAACTTTATAATGTTATGCATTTCAATACTTAATTTTCTTTTAAAAGCAAATAAATAAAAAGTTATTTTTTTTGTGGTCTCCTCATCTTTCAAGGTGTTCAAGGCCAGACTGGATATGGGTAACCTGGTCTAGTGGAAGGTATCCCTGTCCATGGCAGGATGGTTGGAACTAAATGAACTTTATGGTCTCTTTCAAACATAACCATTCTATGATTCTATGATTCTATTTTCAAGTTGACTGGAGAATCAAGAATGGTACAGTTTAACTGAGTGTAGTGTTTCAGTTTTAAATCAAAATTAAATATTTCAGAAATAAGTAGTGTTATGTCAGTCCTTCCAACTCAGTTGCCAAAAGTATATGATATTGAGGAAAACAAGCAAAATTATGAGGATCCTGAATAGTCCTCCAAGGTTTTTTTCCTAAGTTATGCTCTGCTCAGAGCAGACCAGCAATCTTCTCACAGTCCTGTAAAGTCACATTGTTACTTAAGAAAATAATAAAAATCCCCACCTTACTTCTAAGAAAATTTTAACTGTCAGGATTTAGTGTTATTTGGGATCAGTAACCAAGAAAGGCAACAAAGTGATTGAATGTTTTGCTTGAAAACAGAAATTTAAATTTATATGTCCTTTATCTCAAGCCTTGTAAAGCTTATTGAGTCACTTAGATTCAAACTCTTTTTTTGTTGTTTTGTTAGCTGCGGGTCTTTTGGTTCTGCTGTGACAGAAGAGTTTCGCCTGGGGTGAGAGGCAGATGTAGAAAGAGGAAAGACAAAATGGAAGCAATATGTCATTAAGTGAATGATTCCATAAAATTTAATGAAGGTGTGAGGATTAACCAAAAGACAGACAATATGGAGAAAATTACAGTCATTGTCTACCTAGGTAATGAAAGCATTCCTTACTAAAGTAAAACACCTTCACTTTTCCGAAGAAGAGAAATTGGGTTCCAAATACTGAGAAGCACCAAATTGTCCTCTAATCAATGTAGAGGCCAACAAATAAGAATAACTGTAATATAAGAAGCCAGTTGGAGCTGTGGAAATTACATTATTGGAAATTAGTTTAAAACTAGATTTTCAAAGGACCTCAAACTTAAATAAGCCTTCAGTTGATAACACTTTTGATAAGAGTGTTTTGAAGAAAGGACACATCAGGTGTCTTTAGTAACTGTGAGGTGCTCTTTGCATGTGGTCTGTCATCCATGGTAAGGGGTTGTACAGAGAACCACTTCCAAGAGGTATGCTGGAAGGCTCTGTGTCTGTGTCTTGTACATCAAAGTGTTCTTTGTTCACTGTGGGTGAAACAGGCAGCACTATCGTCATTTGGAGGATGTAGAATATTTTCTTCTCTCTCTTCATATAGGCAAATGCCCTGTGTGTGGAGTAAACCAAACTCTCCTATCTGCTTATCATCCCTCCACTTACCTAGCTCCTGAGATGGTGTTTGCCACACCATCCTACAACTTTCCTAAATACCAGGCAGCAGTTCCAATCATCTTTATGGATCCACAGTGTCCTAAAGACAAAAAAAAAAAAGTAAAGCAGGAAAGTGTTCAACATGATGTCTGGATGCCCTGCTCATCCATTCTTATTGTCTGAGAGGCACACTGTAGCACCACTAACTCAGGTAATTCTTTTTATGAGACTTGAGCATATGAATAAGATTACATTCCTCATGTAATAATACTGAAGTCAGTGAGGCTATCACAGAAAACAGGTTTATTGAGATGCATCAGTCTTGCAAGACTAGCTCCAGAAAGCAAAAATATGGATAGATACAGATATTCTCAACTGGAAGGAACCAGAAACTCTGGAGTAATATAAATGAAAATAACTTTTGCATTAGCAGTCAGCTAGCCAGGTGTCACTATTGGCACAGAATGGAGAACTCCCCAAAAGAAATTATATCTAACAGAAAGAAACTCTGAAATAAAACTGCTGCAGAGTCTTTGCAAAGAAAGGGTTTTCTGACAGTGCTCTCTGGCTTCATTCGGAAGTGTATAATTGATGTGATACGAATAATCTATTTGTTTGCATCTTAGGTTTAATGAGGGGCACTGGGTTAATAAAGACAAGAAAAGCAAGCCACCAAACCCCAAACTCCTGCAGATGATGCCTCCAGTACAGCTCTTGATGGATCTGCAGCCTGGTGGGAGCAGTGGGGAAAGAAGATTCTATTAGTGAGTGTGAGGTCAGGCTTTACTTGACAATATTGCTCTCTTTTCATCCAATTATAGTCAGTGAAATCATGAGGGCTGTGGATATTTGAAGACAGAGCTGGTAGTTTGACTTGTTCAAGGAGAAAATTATTCTTGAGTTACACTTCCATTCCTGTCAGGCCATCTGAAATATTCTGCACTGGCAGTGATATGAGCGGAACAGAACTCACAGTCTATGAGTCACATTTTTGCAATATTCCTCCTGTATTAACTTCTGAACAGCTTCATGTTCGTGAGCAGCCTTACTCCATCTTGCTCCAGTAGTACAGGCAACAAGCACAAATTGTCCTCTTTGCTAGCATAGTACATTTTGGTTGAGGTTCTCAAAGATTTCTGCAAAACTTAGGAAGTTTCACAACTATAAGTATTACCCTTCTTAATGCCTGAGAAAGCTGGAAGGAAAAAATGGAAGCCAACGTACTCAAGAGATATCTACTAGTTGTTTGCTTTTTGGGTTTCTTTCTATACCAAAGAGAGCTGAGGCATGGTTACTCTTTCCTGCTGCAGGATCACCAGGAGGCCTCAGCACACGCTCAGTTCTGCAAGCTCCGATCCTGTGTGCTCAGCCTGTGGTGCAAGATGGTTGGCCTGAGAGGCTGAGTTCTTAATCATCTCAATGGGATTTAAGAGCAGCTCAAGCTGCTACACAAACAGATGAACAAGAAGTTTGTAACCACTTTCAACCCTGGAGTGCTCTTGCATTTGTAGTTGAGATTCATTGAAGGAAAAGGTTGAGAGCTTATTGAGCCAACAGAACAAGCTGGAAACACGTAGGTTTAACCTGAGTACTGGCTACACATGAAGTCATACAGAGCCTGCAAGATTTGTACTAATCAAACTGCTGAAAAACCAAGAGTGAGACAGAAACTGATATGAAGCCCATTGCATGGGAACTTCTGGGGATGGTGTGGGTCACTATGATGTCTTCTTAAATGTAAAATGTTTCCAGGGCTGCAGCAATATCTGGGCTTGGTTCAGCAGAGCTATCCATTCCTCCAGTCTACTTGACCTCTGCCCTGGCTCCCTATTCCTGATCCTGACTGAAAAATTACTTATTGGCCAGCTACTCTTGTGAATAGGAATTTATTTTAGTGATGTATTTCCATTTTCATATCCCCATGACTGAGTTTTGATTATCTTTTATGGGTAATTAACATTATCCTCTATCTTCCATATAGTGGAAGTTTTCATTGATCTACCACCTTTGGGTATTGTAATAATCATTTTACTGTCCTGATCACCATGCCAGGCTTAAAAAAGAATAAAAAAATCCCTTGGTCTTTTTTATTCAAGATGTTCTCACTGCAGGACTAATTTGAACAGACTGAGATAGGAATTACATTTTGTTTAAGGAGTCAATGAGAAATTGCTATCCACAGCTCATGCTTTTCTAATACCTGGATCTCATTGTACCCATGGATATCACGTGTCCTGCTAAGTAGTAGAGTTTGAGTACATGTGCTTGAATCACTATGTCAGTGTGGACACAGTTTGTCTGGGGTTTCTATATTATTTATTTATTTATTTTCTCCTTTGCCTCATCCATAAATGGTCATTATATTCTGTTACTATTTTTTACTATAAAATGTGAAAACATATTTGAATTTTTAGATAGGAGAAATATTATATGTGTATTTGCTTTAAATAAATGGTGGCAAGCCACTGCTATTAGGAAGAAGTTAACTGGAAGTCAGACCAACCGCTGGAAAATGACCCTGCAATATCGCTATAGCTGGAATAAATTGGCATCTTCATATGGTCACAATGCCCACTGAGACCATTTACAAGGAGATCATTGAAAATTTCTTGTTCTGCCTTCAGACTGTGCTGGCATTGCCAGAACTGTTTATATTCGCTTGCCATCTAGCTGAATTTATGAAGTTTGGGTAAAAATACAAGCAGTCATTTTTGTTGTGTGACAACCACACATTATTTGATTTTTCTAAGACTCTGCTGCCTAAGGCAGGACACCAAATCATCTGTGTATTTTGTTGATAGAGAGGATTCATAAGATTTGATGATTTTATGCTAACTTGGTTCTCTCTCCTTCTTTGCACATTTGATACATACTGGGTTACTTATTGGGGATATGTGTCTTATCTCAGGTGGTAGGTAGTATCAATTAGCTTTCCCTTGGCTGAGATCATTGCCCTTAGAAATGGAGCAGTGCAATTCACTGAGCAGGGGAAAAATGAGTTTGCTGACAACCAGTTTTGGTTGTGATAACCACAGATGAGACGCAGATGCACCAATGCAATTACAAGGAAATTTGCTTCAGGCCTTATAGCTTGCTGGGCTTTTAAAATGTCAAAGAAAAGTGAGGAAAAAAGCTGCCTTAGTCCTAAAAGCATGAAGTTATTGGGATTGTTAGTGTTGCTACTGCTGTGTGCTGTTAGTTAGGTAGATACAGACACACTTATGCCATGCCCTCTGATCACAATCAATCTGCATCTCTTACAGCATTCTGCTCTTAGGAATTTCTGTATGATCATGGAAGATTAAGCCACCTCTTTTTTGATAAATGATAGTCTGAAGTATGTGTCAGGGGATACTGCTTGTGCACTGCCAAGAATAACTGCTCGTGCACGAACAGATCTTCTCTGTGTAAAAAATCCATGGGACTCCTTGCCAATGGATGTTGCAGGTACAAGGAGTTTCCTGCAATGGGTTCAATGGAAGATGGGAGAGGAGCTTGGTGGAGATATTTATTGGTGGTTGGTACATAAACAAAACAAAATGCACAAGAAATCCATGGATAAATGTTAGAGTAGAAAGTATCATACTTTCTTATCCTGGTCTCACTTTTCCTAGGTTTCCACAAGTGACCACTGTTGAAGACAAAGGTCTGGGCTAAGTGTGCTCTGAAGCCAGGATATAGTTTTATGTTTCTTCTAGCTCCCACCTACCCTGTCTTGTCCTGTTCAATACTCCAATCTTGCTTCATCCAGTCTGTATTTTAGAGTTCTGCAACTTTTCTAGCATAGAAATTTCCTAAGCTTTTCTCGTAATTTGTGATGTTTAATTCCAGCTGTTCCAAACACTATACAAGGAGAGAGCCTTGAATGTCCACTGGGGCTCTCATTATCAATTTTATATTGCACTTTGTTTAATGGCAGGACCTTTCTTTTCCTTTCTTGTCCTGTTTCAACTGTTCTTATCAATATACTACTGTTTTGTGTTTTATCCATGCATGTAGTGTCTTCTCTTTATTCATTTTTTTACCCCTTATTTTGGGAATTCTCTAATAACTTGCTGTTGTTACTTCACAAATTGAACATCAAACACTATTATTGTCCCCATAGTTATGAATTCCAAATTTCGTCTTGAATCTATTGTTAACTCATATTTTGTATTGATGATTTTGAGAAAAAAAAGTTATATGGTAAATTACTTTGTCATCAAAATACATTTGATGAGTTTGGGCACTTGCAAGTCACTGATCTGCCTTCAAATTACAAGCACACTGCTGGAGCTGCAATGGCTAGAAATTAATATTCTAGACAGACTTTGTACAGGAGTGTGTGTTGTAGATAGACTTTGTACAGGAGTGTGGGATTACATATGTTATGTGTTCAGATTGAGGCATGTGAGCAAGTTACAAGAATATGGTTGGTATCATAGAGTCATTTAGCCTGGAAAAGACCTCTGAGATTGAGTCCAACCTTGACTGATCACCACCTTGTTAATCAGACCATGGCACTAAGTGCCATGATCAGTCGTTTGTTGAATGTATCCAGGGATGGTGACTCCACCACCTCCCTGGGTAGTCCATTCCAGTCTTTAACAGCCCTTTCGGTGAAGAAAATCCTCCTGATGTCCAACCGGAATCTCCCCTGGCACAGCTTGAGGATCTGTCCTCTTGTCCTATCACTTGTTACCTGGATGAAGAGGCTGACCTTCACCTGGCTACACCTCCTTTCAGGTAGTTGTAAACAGTGATAAGGTCACCCCTGAGCCTCCTTTTCTCCAGGCTAAACAAGCCCAGCTCTCTCAGCTGCTCCTCAAAGGACTTGTGCTCCAGACCCGTCACCAGCTTTGTTGCCCTTCTCTGGACATACTCCAGCACCTCAATGTCTTTCTTGGAGTGAGGGGCCCAGAACTGAACACGACTTGAGGTGTGGCCTCACCAGTGCCAAGTAAAGCGGGACAATCACTTCTCTAGTCCTGCTGGTCACACTATTTTTGATATAAGCCAGGATGCCCTTGGCCTTCTTGGCCACCTGGGCACACTGCTGATTCATATTTAGCTGGCTGTCACCATCACCCCCAGATTCTTTTCTGCTGGGCCACTTTCCAAACATACTTCCCCCCAGACTGTAGCATGGGCTGGGTTTTGCTGAGGTACAGGACCCATCACTTGGCCTTGTTGAATCTCATGCCAGGGGTCTTGGCCCATCTATCCAGATCACTCTGCGGAGCTTTCCTGTACTCTAGGAGAACAACACTCAACAACATCCAACTTGGTGTCATTCACAATTTGACTGAGGAGTCACTCGACCCCCTCACCCAGGTCATCAATAATAAATAGGACTGAGCCCAGTGATCAATAGTCTTAAGGTGCTGAGTCAACCCATAGAAGTGACCAGGCCAGTTTGATGCTATAGGGATATAGAGTCTGATTATTTTATTTATCAGGATAAACATTTTTACGGAGTGTGACTCTTTTTTATATCAAGGTAATTCTCAGAATAGGTAACAGGACAGGATGATGTTTCTCTCCTGGCCTGGAGTGTGCAGCCCTAACATTGGTGAATATTTGGACCATGGAAGTAATCACATTGATGCTGGTAGCTCTTCAAAATGAATAAGGTTGTACTGATCAGTTCTTTGACTCAGAACAGCCTCCCAGCATGCCGCTCACATCCTCTGTGCTTAAAAAAATCACCTTTGCCTGTGGCCTGCTGGGTCCATCAAAGTAGTGAATTGAAGCAAATACACCTGAAGCCAAAGGTCTAGAAGAGAGAAGACTGAGAAGAAAAGCATTTGAAGACAAGGGAGGAGGTTAGTTCTACCTCCTGAAGAGTTCATCCTAACTTGATGAATCTAACTTCTATTAAAGGGTTCAAGGTCTAAAATCCCATTTGCAGCACACTGTTGAGCATGTTCTGAGGAGTCAGACTGTGGCTGTAAAGCATCTCTCCTGTCATCTCCAAACTGGGTCTTCACACTCATCTTATACACATATTCATATCTGCCACATGTCCACAACAGTTTTGCTACCTACACAGACCTTTATTTATAAAGACTTATAGCTGAGCCATGTGTTTGGGTGCAGAGGCTCCTTAAAAATATCCCAGGTGAAGTTGCATGTTCCAGCACTTAGTGGCAGGATAGAGAAAATGGGAGAAGTGAAGCTGGGCTGTAGGGGAAGAAGGATTTGTGGTAGCTTGAGTTGTTAACTATAAATGTGCATGCACCATTTTTATTTATTATATCTGTATTTTATACATGGATAATGCATTTGGTTTTCCACTTGCATTGAGAAAAAATGAAAGGACAAAAATATATATCTGAGATGGCATAAGAGAGAGGAAGAAAAAATTAAAATAATAAATTACACGTGGTTGGGCTTTGTAAAACACTTTGTTTTTTGGTCCAGAGCCAATAAATAGCAGGTAACAAGGATCACATCTGTTTTGCATTCTAATTAAAATTTCAAACAGGCAGCTGAGATTCATGCTCTCTAACCAACTGGCTGTGGTGTTTTGAGAGCTCTCTGATGAGATGAAAACTGTAAGGATCAAAGGGAGGTCATCTGAGTTATACCATCACCAGCCTGTCCTATCTGTCATTGGCATTGTCAATTATTTGTGTGGAGGCATCACATTAAACCCATAATTTTAATAGGAGCTCTGCAGGTATTCCTGACTTCATGAGATAACCTTTGTCCCAGAGAGTTTACAATGTGAATGCACAATCAGAAGAAGAGAGAGAAAATGAGCACGAGGAGTTACAATTATCTGAGGCAACGATATTTTCGGTGCTAGTCAGAGAGATATGAATGGAATCTTAGTCATAGGTATTAAGAGAACACATTGTGTTGGTACACAGTGCATGCTCATGATACCGTTACTTTTGTGAAAGTGTTTTCACAAGCAGTGATAATTTGAAAGACAACAAGAGAAAGTCTAAGTATGCTCCCTGGATGACCCTGGGAAGCTTCAGAATTACATCTGCCGTGCACATGTATAAACTGTTTTTCTCAGTGCCGTGTTTTGTTCTTGCCTAGTAAGGTCTAGATGGAGGCAGAGAGATTTACCTGGTTTATGCAATAATGAAGATAAGCAATAAGGCTCATTCTCCACAAGAAAAAACAGTATCAAACAGCCTATGTTGAAAATAAACATTTTAAAATCAACAGGCTAAGATAATTTCTGCAAGAGCAGTAAATAAGATATGAAGTTTTATAAACAGCTTATGTGAATATCTAATATCTCTTGAAAAAGAGAAAAAAATCTAGATTGCAATCTATATTGCTGGAGGGCTGCCATTTATATAATTAATATATGTTAAAAGAGAAAAAGGAAATAGACCAGTAAACACTAGACCACTCAGGCTGATTCAGTGATGGATAAATTAATGGAACAATTAATCTGGGACTTTATTAATCAAAGATCGGAAAATAAAAATATAAATAATATCAGGCAACTTACTTATGTGGAAAGTAGGCCTTGTCAAACAAACTTTTAATCTTTTTTTGGCAAGATTACGACTCAGGTTAATGCAAACAACTTTGTTGGTAAAATGAATTTTCTAGATTTCTCATGGGAGTTTGATTTAATACCACGTGGCATCTTGAAATAAAAAAAAATAGATGGAATGGACATGGCACACTTTAGGTGGGTTAAAATTCAGCAGCAGAGATGAAAAGGGAATAGTAAATATAGATCATCAGCAAGCAAAATCTTTACTTTTAAGACAACTTATGGGTGGAACTCTACTCCTGGTTGGTTGTTCTGGTGTATCTTCCTTGTAAAATTCACCAATGGTATAGGGCTTTTATAATGGCAAAATTCTGAGGATGCTCTTAAATTTCATAACTCTTCTGAATTACTCTAACATGACACAGAAGGTGAGATTCATTTATTAAAAAAAAGTATTTATATGTAAACAGGCACCATTTTAAGTATCCTAAGGAACTGGATTCATCTGCCTGGGAGATATGACACAGAGAAACCCAAACATTTCAGAAGAGCAGCTGGAGCCATATGGGATATTTCCTAGCAATCTGACCAGGACTACACCCTCATGTTTAGGCAGATCCTACCACAACTAACATCTTTCAACTGGAGGTTTCTCTCCAGCAACCATGGCTCCTACTTACAGCTTCTGATATGGCACTTGCAATCTAACAGGTGTACATCACTAGCACTTGGGAATGCCTGAGACAGACTCTTGAAATTTTCAATGTGCCCTCTGTTAGTTTTACTACTTGCTCGGAAGAGATTACCCAGTGTTTGCCAGCCCCTTTGAAACAACTTTTAACTACACAACTTACATTTAAAGAGGAGCTAAAAAAAAGTAAGACTGGAAAAACTCTTCCCATGTGAACTTCAAGAATTAATCTATTCAGTTTATCAAAAAAAAAGATTGAAGGATTACCTGATTATTTTATTGAAGTCCTTAGGCATGGAAAGCTATGATAATGAGAAGATTTGCAGCCTTGCAGACAGAGATATAATAAAATCCAATTTGTTGGAAATCAGAAAAATTCAAGCTTCAAATAAATCATAGCTTTGAACACTGAGGTTAATTAAAGATTGGAAGAATTTCCATGGAGGAGGTGATAGATTTGCCATTGCCAAGAGTCTTTCAGGCAAAACTTTAGTTTTGGACATCCTTTAGTCCAGCCTCTAGGAAAAAAAAATAACACCATAGTCTCTGTGTGGAAATTTTCAAACTAGATGATCAAAATGGTGCTTTCTGACTACAGAGCGCACAAATTTATAAACAGGTGGAAATCTTCTAAGACAGCCTATGCCATTGAAAAATTTGTCCCATCTGAGAAATGAGAAGTGTTGGAACCACTCCAACAAAATCCTTTCTTGGAGGAATGTATGACTATTCTCTCAGAAGACATTTTTTGAGATTGCCTCCATAGGTGTCAGCATACTGCTCCTCCTCTTGAAAAGCATAAGCTTGAAGAGACAAGGTCATTTGAATAACTATCTTGGGCAATGAAATAAAACACTTTTTATCTCTATATTTAATTGCATGCTCAAGTATCAGCTTTTACTGACTGTTGATTTCTTCCTTTGTACATTCTTATCACTGTCAACAATGTTGTTTAGAAAATGCATTTTCCTCTCTTGGACAATTATCATAATTCCCAGGCATTCCTGCTGTCTTGAAAAATACAAAAAAAATTAGCTGAGCATTTCAGTGATCCTTCATTCTTGAACAGCTGTCAGGGGAAATCTGCTTTGTCCCAGCAATCATGCTGATGTGAAGAATATCTCTTCTGTAAGGGTATGGGTCTGAGGCAGAGGCATCAGTTGTAAAGAAGAGGACTCAGGAGGAGATTCTGGATGGATGCCTGTGAGAAGCATTAGGTAGACTTAGTGTGAAAAGTACAGAAGGAGATGATGGGCATACTAAATACATGAAGACACAAAGAGAGAAAAGAATTTCTCTGTTTGAAGCACAATCCTTGTTTGTCTTATTATCCTTATCAGGTGATTCGTTCTTGCTCCTTGGCCAGTAAGAAAACAAGAGAGGTACAAGGTACACACTTGCATCTAGATTTGGATTTCAGATCAGGATTTGTATTTCAAGTTCTTTCCTGAGTTATGGGCATTCATCTGTAATGGTTCACTGTGTTGTGTCACGGGGATAACTTAAGAGTGACAATTATATTTAAATTTGGATCTCATACTTCTGCAGAAAATATAAATCACATCTGATTTTTGTATTTTAAATACCTCTCCTATCACCACATGCATTTGATAGAAAACTGAATTTTATGAATGTATGTATAGAACTTCTTTAAATGTGCTAAAGGAAATTGATAGTGAAGGGCTAGAGAACTTGCTAGGTAGACAATGGACAGTGCAACAGAAATTGATAAAGTATAGTTCTGGGAATTATATTGGTTGTTTAGTTTTGATCTAGGAACAGATTGATTCAATTTAAGGGAAATGATTCTTCATTACATTCACAGAAGTGTGTTTCTGGAGCTGCATCAAGATTTTAGCTGGTTTTAGGTTCAGACACTACATCTGTGAGCATTCACTGCACTCTTTTAGGTCCTTTATCAGGATTTGTTAGCCCTATACTGACCCTGTGATCCTCATGCTCTAAAAGACTGCTTCACCAAAAAAGACTCCTTTCCCACAACTTTTTTATGTTTAATGTTAGCCAGCTGCCCATCATCAGTACTACTCTTTCCAACAGTGATTGTCCTTGAATACTAGCTAACTGTCTTCAAGCAGAAATCTGTACACTGCTTAGCTGTGTGTCCTAAGTCTTAGTTTCCATCCTTTTTGCCATCAACAACTCTCTACTAGCCCTATGCCACCTCACTTAGCAGATTAATATTAGGAAAACTTTTAACATCACTGAGATTTCCCTTTGGAAACAGAGAAGAGAGATCAGCTGGAAACTGATTGTCACATTGCACAGAATCGGGGATTGTATTATCACTTGTATTACATGACATTTTAGCCCACAGACCTCAGTCAAACTGCCCTCGTATTCACAGCTTTCTGTGGCAGTGAATATAGGAGAGGAAACTTTCAGCATTGCAAGGCACTTTGGTTTCTTATGATGAATGCTTCTTTACATGAATAAATGGGGGAACATATGAGATGTGTATGGTATGAATGGATGGATATCTAAAAAGATTATATGAATCAATGGACGAATAGATGGATGTATACTCCTGCACATACTGAGAAAAAGTGATGGTTACAAAACTATGTCAGAAAAAACAAGGAAGCTTCTCATGCAGTGATCTGAGGTTCTGTCGTTTGTATCAGCTTAACAAAAACAAAACACGTAAAGGAGATATCTCAGTCAAAGGCTGCAGCAGGAAGTACATATGCTGATTTCAATAAAAGTACCTGAAATACCTCCCCATGTGGAGGAGGGTTTTGGCATGAATCCTTCTAGCTCTGGGTAGCAATTTCCAGCAAACTTTGCATCTGCGCAAAGATAAAATAAAGTGTAATTTAAACATTTAAAAAATACATTGCTCTTCCTGTTTTTTATGCTTAATAAGAGTGCTGATAGGTATGGAGCATCACAGAGAAAAGTCATAATCAGTGCTATGTGGTTGAGATTTTTATTTGCATTTCCTTCATTCTGTTCTTTCTTTTCCTTGCAAAAGACTAAATTGATTACCAACTTTGTGTCAATGACTTCCATCTTTCCTTAAAAAATCAAGATAGTAGTTCATGTCATGACTTTAAATAAATTTTTGCTGCAAGTGTGGATTATCACTCTTCTTTGGTAAAGCTTTCAATTTTTACTTTAATGACATATGTCGTGTTATTTCAGAGGTGAAGAAAAATCAGTCCTAATTATATCCAGACATGATGGGCCCACAGATGAAAAATAGGAGCTTTGACCAGACTTGTGAATTCCACTGAAAACTTGCAAACTTATATATTCTCTGTCACATTCAAATTTTAGAGTAAAATTTCACTCTTCTGCACTGAGTTGTCTTTCTTAAACATTATTATTTCTACTATATGTCTAGAAATCTAATTCATTTTGAGTGTAAAAAGGTAATTTCTAGTGTTTTCAGGTAATTCAATCCTAGTAAAAATTTCATAGAATCACAGAGTGGTTGAGGATGGAAAGGACCTGCGGAGGTTTTCTTGTTCAACTCCCCTGATAAAGCAGGGCCACCTAGTGCAGGTTGTCTTGGACTGTGTCCAGATGGTTTTTGAATATCTCTAAAGACTGAGACTCCATCACCACCCCTGGGCAACCCATGCTAGTGCTTTGTCACCCTCACAGTGGGAATGTGTTTCCTGATGTTCAGAAGGAGCCTCCTAAGTTTCAGTTTGTGCCCATTGCCTTGCACCTTGCCCATCTTCCTTGCACCCTCCCTTGGGGTATTTATATACATTGACAAGAGTCCCCCCTGATCGTTCTGTTCTTCAGACTGAGCAGTCCCAGATCTCTCAGTCTCTCTCATAGGAGAGGTGCTGCAGCCCCTTAATCACATTTGTGATCCTTTACTGGACAGCTGTTTGGGCCCCTCCACTCTGTACTTGGCTCTTTCTACTGCATATGTTCTTTCAGTGTTACCTCTTTAGGACTTCCATGCCCAAGTTCTCATGCTCCTCTTATGCCATGTTCCATCTCACATATGCCTGACATCATGGCATAAAAGACCCAAACATTTGTGTGCAATGATGTTTCAGGCACTTTGGATTGATAAATCACACATGCAGATAGTCATTATCCCCAGGGTGCCTACCAAGTCCCCATGAATATATGGAGCTCATAGTAGGTGGTAAAAACAAGCTTAAGTTTCTCCAGAAACTGGCACTATGGTGCAATCTGAATACAAACCACTCTATAGTACTATGCTTGGCTGCTCATGATAGTTCCCTGAGAGAGATGTGAGCAAAGCTTGAATGGGAAAAGCATTCCTCAGGGACGTTAGATTGGAGCATGACCTTTCAGCAGATGGCACATTTTTTATAGCTGAGCTCTGGGTCACAAAGGAGTAGGAAAACTCAGCTATTCCTTGTCCTGGGAACTGCTGAAGCTACAATGTAAAAGAGCCCCTCCATGGTAACATAAGTGAAGGTCAGATTTCTGTATTCTGTCAGCTCTGGAAAAAGGTCATAGTTGTCATAGTTATCATAATTACAAACCTGTGCTACTGAATTTTCCATGGCACAACAACAATATTTGGAATTCCTACATAAGCCAGGCCAAAGAAAGCTGAAATAAACTTGCAGAAGCTGAAATGTATATTAAAATGTAAATAGCAAGAGAGAACAGTTTGTGTAAGATTAGGGTGAGAAATATATATGTGATGATTATAAAACCTGATGCAATGGAACATGACAGGGTGGGGCCCTAGGGCTGAAATAAACTAGATTGCACTCTTAAAACTACATTATGTAAGAGTGAAGATATATAAATTGGGAAAAATAATGCAGTAATAAATATGTTTTGGAAAGTGAGACAGGGTGAACCAACACAGTTGTTAACCCCACATGAATCTCCTACCAATATCTTTGAATATGAGTTTTAGCTTGGTCTTGTTTATTTCAATAGTATTTAAATTTTGAAAGGATTTGTGGTTTATTTTTTTCTTTTAACCATATGTAAATAACCTCAGCAAAGAAGAAATTATCATTAGCTAAAGTAGAGCTGGAGAATTTGTACTACAATGTGATTTGAGTGCTTGCGTTCTCCTCAAGTCCCTTTGCAATCCATCCATGGATAAGTGTGCACCCTCATGCAGTCATACAGACATCTTTCTTCTTAGATGTTTCAGGGACAGATGCAGCAGCAATCTGATAGCAAGGAAAGAAATGCAGAGATGTGCTCTCACATTGGACAAGGAGGTGTGTGCTACTACTGACAGGGCTTACCTCCACCACTTACTGCAGTCCCTCTACCTCATCACTCCTTTCTGCTTCACTCGAACTTATGCTTTTGTGATCACAGATGTGTTGTATCTATGATGGATCTGCTTATAGGCATGGCTATGTTTATCATACAGCCAAAATTTGCTGCCTTGGAAGGGACTTAAAAGCTGCTCTGGCCTACAGCCTGGTAATGAGCTGCATCAATGAGTGTCAATAACACTCTGGAATTGAATACATGGATCTCAGCATGCATGGCCAGCACTGGAGTGTTTACATGCCCATGAAAGAGGTACAGTCCTTTCCATTTTATTGACTGGGAAACTAAGTCAAAAGGCATCAGCAGCCTCGTTCTGTTGCCATGGAAGTTGATAGCAAAAATCCCTTTTGCAGTTACAGAAAATGAAAGGTTGACTGAGCATTGGTACATCTCAATAGAAATGCCAAATCTGTTGGCTTCTAGTATTTTACGATTAAGCCCATCTTTTGTTTTGTTCTGTGTTAGACACCAGGGGTCTATGATGATCAGTACTTTCTCTCTGTTGCACATCTGGGGTGCTTCTGGAGAAAGTGACTGTTTTATCTGTAATGAACTGATATAGATTTCCAAACCCATATACTGGAAGAAAGGAGATACAAGTGGTCTTTTTTAGTCATCAGAGTTTACCCCAGAGGGAGAATTTGTGCTTCCTCAGTATATGCATGCATTGTTTGATATGTATTATTGGTGGTAATGGTAGAGGTATTAAACTTTGAAAATCCCACGTGGTGTATTGGATATGTCTTCAGTTACTAATATTTAGCACAAGAGGTCAGACATCTCTCTGTGGAAAAAATGTACCTTCCTTGAACTACTGCTCTTCAATATCTTAAAATCACACATTATTCATAAATAATAGGTAAAATCAAGGGAGTGAAATATCATCGCTACAATATTTCTCTTTGTCAACAAGTTGCCTTCTGAACATAAAAGGATGCTGCCATGTCAGAGCAGATTAAATCTTTTGCTCTTTTTCCTCTGTTCTGAGTACGACATCAGTACTGTGCATCCAGCTGTTTGAACAGAGAAGATTAACCTTCTCCTGGGGCCAATTATACAGCCCAGCTGTCTGCTGTCATCGCAGAGCTGCCCAGGAGCCCAGCCAGGGACACACATGGGAGGGTCCTGCTGTAATGAGAGTCCATGTTTCAGATGAGGGCTCCTGGTGCTTCCCAAGATGTGTATTCTGGTATCTCAGAGACCTGGCTATTCCACCAGAGACCTGGCTATTCCACTCTCATGGTGATTTCTGGCTGCAGAGACTTGGTCGCTCTGCAGTGGCAGCCTGTATGAATGAGCCACAGATCCAGATATGGTGAGGTCAGCTTGTATTTCACTGGGTTGTGTGCATTAACCTCATTATGAGTCAAGAGATGTGCACATGAACTCTGCTAATTGGGATTCTACCAAAATCCTGGGCATTGCTGGGGCCCTCAATCTTCAGTCTCAGCACCTAACTTGGGGATCTTGAAGACTGGTGCTCTAAAGGGCTCCAAAAACCAGTGGTCTAAGCCCCAGCTTGCACATGATAATTATCCACATCCCACTTCCTATGTCAACAGTAGAAACATGGTAACAGTAAAAAAAGAAAAATTACAGACACTACTGTAATTTCTATATGTCTGATCCAAATCATAGAATCACAGAATCATAGAATCAGCTGGGTTGGAAAAGACCTCTGAGATCATCAAGTCCAACCCTTGATCCACTACCACCGCGGTTACTAGACCATGGCACTAAGTGCCACATCCAGTCTCATCTTAAAAACCTCCAGGGACGGAGAATCCACCACGTCCCTGCGCAGTCCATTCCAATGCCTGATTACACTCTCTGTAAAAAAATTCTTCCTATTTCTGCAGCGCACTAAAATAGATTAACGTAGAAGATGTGAAAGAATGTATACTAGACTAGCCACACTTAAAACAGCAAGCAAGAAATTCTGAGCTGTTTGGGGAGCCATCCCTACCTAACAAATACCTGGACAGGAAGTGGACAGGTTTGTTGTCTGCAGGGAATCTCCCAAGTCTATATAGAGTGGTTGAAAAAACAGTGAGAGGCAGTGAACAATGTTATCCTATCCCTCCAGCTGAGCACACCAGGACCACGAGTGATAAGTTTTCACAAAAATCGAAGTAGTTTTCTTTCTATTGGCTGCAGATGGACATTTTTTTTAATCAAACATCTATTCTTTCATTTTTTACTTTTGAGTGCTGAGGGAGGGTGGAGAGTGAGAGAAGAGCAAAGGAAACAATACACTGAAAAATGTCTATTTCATTGTGGGAAGAAGTCCTTGAAAATTAAGAGGCAATTTTGAAAGTGGTTGATTTTAGGAAAATGATCTTTTAACCTTGGAAATATTTTCCAGCTGCATTTCATATTGTATCAGGATATGGTGAAGTATGACTACAATAGAAGTTTGCGAATAATACCTTGAATAGCAGCCACAGCTTTAACAGTGTATGTTAACACCTTTTGAAAAGGACATTAAACTTTAAGCCTATTTTTTACCATTAGAGAGCAATCTGAAACAGAAGACTGTCTCCAAATCTATTTGCAGTGAACTACTTCTACAGCTTCCACTGACTCCTCTGTTAGGAGGAAGATTTGCATCGAATTTAGTTCTTCTCATCTTCTTAATTATGGCAATGTTGGGAAAAATCACTTTAAGATATTAGGCGTGATATATATGTTTACACTGGAAGCCCAAAGGACAGTTTTTCCACAGGAACAAGCCTTGCTGACCCAGATTTCCATCTTTCAATGCTTTCCCCATGCATAATAATAACAGGATACTCATGTTTGTTTCTGGTATGTTTGAAAACTAGGAGACTGTGATCTGGTTCGCAGTGATCTAAACATATTGGAGCTGTCAACTGGGTTTTTGCAGCCGTTTCTCTTAACACTGTGAGATAGAGTATGAAATGCCCCACTGAGAATATGGAGATTGTATGTATCAGTGCCCATAAATTATGATGATTATTTTCCCAGTAAGGAAAAGAAGTAAGGAAGAGAACTGCATGAGAGGATTTTAAATGCATCCTGCTTCAGTTTCCTTACAATCATAAATTAAGAGTATGGATACTATGAAAGGTTAAATCAATCTGTTGACCAAAGGTAGCTGATAATTAGGTTGGGGGTAACTTTTATTTCTTCAGAGATGAAAGCTGTTATGCATCTAGTGATGAAAGCAGGGTTATGTGAAAAGAAAAGGCAAACAGAAAAAAAAAAAAGAGATGAAGGGAAACCAAAACACATATGACCAATCTTCTGAAACTGATGGGAATATTGCCTTTCCAACACTTGAATTATACATTATGAATACTTCATCTGATGCATTTAGCCCACACTCCCATTTTTAATTTGTGAATCAGTGGCAAAAGAGTGTCAGATTTCATATTATTCACTGATAACCTAAAAACACAGTATTGAAGTTGTTCTAGAAGCTCCTAAACTTCTGGATCTTTTCACTGCTGGTAAGTCCATTATCAACATACACATCCAGAATAAAGAAGATCTTTTCTTCTTATGCCAGGTATCCAAGCAATTAAATTCACTAAGGATTATCTCACACGCAGCCCCTGGCCTGTGGAACATGATTGAGAAAGTACTTTCACATAAAACCCTTGTCTGTAGTTCCGTTAGACTGCCTATGAACTGTGATAATTAGACAACTACACAACTTTCTATAGCCTATTTCCTCAGCTGTTTCATTACCTATATAAAGTGGTAATAACAGAAGAATACTCGCAGCTGTTACAAAAGTGTTCTTCTCCATGGTATGAAAATGGAATGTGTTTCATGAAAACTAGGCACATCCCTCTGCCAAGCTCTGGTCCAGAAGAAGTAATGAATCATGCCAGTGACACAGATGGGGCTGGACAAATTGAGAACGTGAATGGATGTTGCTTTGTAACTTAGAATTGTTTAGTGCCAGCATCACATGAGTAGGCACACAGATCAGAATAGAATTATCACATCCCACATTTGTGAGGTCTGACTCCACACTTTCCTAAACCTATCATAAAATAATGCTGATTAAAATTTTTATGTGGAGTTCCCAAATACTTGCCTGGAATATGACTGTCACATTGCTGTTTCACTTGCCTCTTCCTAAGGTTCTTCGCTGTACATTGGATGAGTACCAGATAGATAATGCTTCTCTGGCAATGTCACATTTGAAGAAAAAAAAATGATTAAGTGTTCAACATGACAAGATTTTTTCTGCATTTTCTGAGTGAACCAAATAATATGGTAGAATCTTTCTTATAGCAGTTGTGCTTCTTCTGGCTTACAGTAGAAACCAGAAAGTCCAACATCTTTGAGTGGGGAATAGGATGTTTCCATACCTCATTGTCGTTGCCTTTGCTAACAGTGCTGCCTTAGTCTATCAGGACCTGAGTAGGCAAAGGACCCAGAGATATCCATTAAGTACCAAAGAAGGTAACAGAATATAAATGCATACCTGCAGTTTTGTGTGGATTTATCGGCTCTGCTGAGCTTACTTTTGCTGTACAAATGGAGTCTCTATACCTCTTTTGCTTTTGTTGTACTCAGTAGGATTCCAGAGAAGTGTCTATTGATTATGTTTTAAAATCACGATGATATTATGAAAAGAAAATAATAAGACGGAGTAATAATCATAATATAAATCTAATTTTTCCTTGAGCTTGCTCAATTTAAATTCCTTGGAGCTATACTGATCTCAGTTGGGCCCAATATTTCCTATGAAGTTTTGTGGCAGATCTAGGATTTCATGCAAATACTTAAAAACTTAAGAGAACACAATTACTGCATGACAGTTCTGTGTTCTGGAGGTAGTTGGGCCAATTATTCTGATTTGAGTTCGTAACTAAGCACAGTAAAAACAAAAAAACTGCATTGAAGGCCTAGCAGTTAATTTATTTTGTAGAAGTAAAAAGTAGTCCTCAAATTTACTACAAACCAAAAATGACATGTACTGTGGTGGAATGAATTGAAAGTGCAGGAAGTCTATCAGGTATGCAAGGATTTGCAGACGACATGTGGTCTCTTCTCCCAGGTAACAAAAGACATGATAAGAGGAAGTGGCCTCAAGTTGCACTGGGGGAGGTTTAGATTGGGCATTAGGAAAAATTTCTTCCTTGAAAGGGTGATGAAGCATTGGAACAGGCTGCCCAGGGAAGTGGTAGAATCACCATCCCTGGAAGTGTTCAAAAGGCATGTGGATTCTAGGTGATGTAGCTTAGTGGTGAACATGGTGGTGCTGGGTTAACATTTTGACTCAATGATCTTAGAGGTCATTTCCAAACTTTTCTACCCTATTTGAGGGGATATGCTAGCATAAATCCCCTCTGTACGCATACATTTTTTGTATATTGTGCATGTATATATTTACAATGCATGTATATACATTACCTATATACATACATGCAAATGTTTATAGATGTATATTTTGAGTTTTTGTCTTCAAGCATTTTATACTTTGCTGACTTACTCCAATGCATTCACAAAAAGAGCAGAAGTGGGGCAGGAAGAAGCAGATTTATTTTAATGCTCTCTGATTTCTGTGCAGTTTCTTGTGTCTGTGAATACAGTCATCAGAACTAAAGTCTGCCTGAATTCATGACACACATTGCTGTTTGTACCTACAGGTGATCAGGAGAGATGTTAAAAGGTTTTTATATCGAATGTCTTCATTTAATTAAAACAAGGGCAGAGAGGAAAAGGTCTAACTAGTAAAGTAGCTGCATCACCTGTGCTTCCATCAAGCCCAGCTGCTCGCACAGACAAGCATAAATTCCAAACGAATTTTTTATTAATGAAATTTTCCATTCCAGCTTCACTGATGTAGAGATTTCCACTTTCAGGCCCCTTGCTGTGTTGCAGAGCTTATTATTAGTTATTATTCATCTGTCCTCAATTCAGTGATCAGATCTGTCTGTTGCTGCTTTAGGAGGCAGAGATTCTAGCCAAACTTACTGAGGGAAAAATATAAATAAGGCAAACATAACCATTGCATGAAATGCTTTTCCTGTGGTCTGCCAATGTCATTCTGACACCATGTATATTGGGAATAATTTTCAATCAACAAAGGCAGGGTCATTGCAGATGAAGCCTGAGACAAACAGAACAAAAAATCATGCTGTCCTCATTCTCAGCAGAGCTGATCCTGAACATTTCTCAGGGATATGGGTGACTGCAAAGTACCATCTCAGCAGAATTCCCACTAAGATTCTTCACAATTTTTCCTCACACAGTGGAAGCAGCTAAGAAGGTGCAGGCAGGAACATTAAGCTCTCTTTCTGAGGGACAGTTCCAGAGGGAAACTGTCCCAGCAACCACTAATTCCTGGCATGGAGAAGCCAGTGACTGCTGATTACACCAATAAAGAAGGAAAAAAAAGTAGAAAGACATGGGGCAGTCTTGCATCTTCGTATGTACTGGTTCCAGCCAAGTATTGTTCACAATTAAGAGGAAAGATCGTTCCTCATGCAGGTAATTTCTGTACAGCTTTATAGGGCTTGAAGAAGCCTGGATCCATGTGTCTGCTGATTCTGCTACAGGGATTACTTTTTGTGGAAATCAAAAGAACAAGCCTGAGGTGCAAGTGGTGACAGAAGTGTGACGTACAACTGCTTTTAGGAGGATGTTTCCAAGGCATCTACCTGGCCTTGGGAACAGGTTCATCTCTGCTCCCCTTTGTCTCTTCTTCCTGGGGAGCCGTTCAAAACACCCAACGTGAAATAGTATGACTTCCAAGGCAGCCAGCTGGATGGCAATTTGAAATAGGAGCTATTTGCAGGTGACACATGCAGAGATAACATCCTCTTGTATAGTCTGGCTTATCCGTCAGTGCCTATGCAAACTGAAAATGTGCCCTGCTTGAACTGCCTGTATCTGTATGCTTTGTGATCCACAAGTGCAGAGATCTGGCATTAGTAACAGCAGAATTCGACCCTCGGTTTACATCTGGATAAAACCAGAGATAGATAAATAGATGAGTAAAAGTTTCCTTGTGTCACTGGACGATTAGGTTACTGAAATGCAAACAGAAGTTTTATACTTTTGAATGCCTAAAAAATATCAAGTTAATTATTTATGTAGTAAACACTATGCCCTTTCCAGATAATCGCTAAGAGCAGAGATTTGTACTAAATATCAAAAGTAAAATTAATCAGAGGTAACGATGCACCAGCGTGGGCTGGGGGCTGACGTGCTGGAAAGCAGCTCTCTGGAGAAGGACTTGAGGGTTCTACTGAACAACAAGCCACCCATGAGCCAGCAGTGTGTCCTTGTGGCTAAGAAGTCAAATGGTGTCCTAGGGTGCCTTAGGAAGAGTATTGGCAGCAGGTCAAGGGAGTTGATCCTGCCCCTCTACTCAGCCCTGATGAGGCCGCATTTAGATTTCTGTGTCCAGTTCTGGGCTCCTCAGTTCAAGAGAGACATGGAGCTCCTGGAGCAGGTCCAGTGGAGAGCAACGAAGATGACTAAGGGACTGGCGCATCGCTCTTATGAGGAAAGGCTGAGGGAACTGGGCCTGTTCGGGCTCAAGAAGACACAACTGAGAGGAGACTTCATCTGAAGGGATGGTGTCAGGAGGATGGAGCCAGGCTTTTCTCAGTGGTGCCGAGTCAATAGGACAAGAGGCAATGGGGAGAAACTGATGGACAGGAAGTTCCACCGGAATATAAGGAAGATCTTTACCGTGCAGGTGACTGCATGCTAGAACAGGCTGTCCAGAGAGATTGTGGAGTCTCCCTCACTGGAGAAATTCAAGAACCATCTGGATGTAAACCTGTGCAATGTGCTCTAGGATGACCCTGCTTGAGCAGGGAGATTGGATCAGGTCCACTGTGGTCCCTTCCAACCTGACCCATTTTGTAACAGCTAATTCAAAGTAGGTAATGGACATAATTAGGTTGCTATTTTTTTTTGCTTGCCAAGAGCTATCCAGACCAGACAAAGACATCCTTTTGAGCACATTAATAAGTTATGGTGTGTCAGACACAGATTGGTGATCACGGCCATGTTGATCTGTGTTGGCTCACACATCACTAGCAAAGCCAGGATAAGTTGAAAGAAGGACAACAGGAAGGACTGAAGGGATGGTATGGCTGCACTAATGAAAAGTACAAACAACCGAACCTGGAAATAGTGAATAAAAACCTCCAGAGCAATCCCTCATATTTATGACAACATGTACCCATGTCTCAGTTCTACTGAAAGCCTTAGTGCTTGGCTCAGCATCCCTCATTTTAAATGTATAAAGAAACTTCCAATGAAGTTCAAATGCATGGCCTGAAATGCCTTGTCATGAGGAACTGAGCAGAAAAACTCAGGCAAAAGCTCCTGTACGTGGGAGGTAGATATGAAAGTAAAACTCTGCTGTTTTCAGCCAAGGGAGAGCTGGGTACCTGCCACTTTGCAAACCCACAGATTTCTGAGATTATCCTCTGGTAAGCAGACGTTTTCTTTAAATAGCATGCTGCAAATTAACAGTTCTCAGAAAACTCCTTTGACAAAGTCCCTGACAAAGTTTCTTCTTTAACACTTAAGCTGCTGACTTGGATCAATCAATGGATATAAAAGGGAGGTCCTGATACAATGATTACCATTAGGGTAATTACCTCACCTGGCAATGTAAGAGTGGGAGATGGTGTGCTTGCGATATGGGAGACAGTGGATAGATTTTTGAGCTCACAAGCATCTGGTTATAGCTATTTTCTCTGTTTCAAGGCAATTTTCAAGATGTTTTTTATTTTTTGCTGTCCTGAATGATGATAAATACAACATATGTCTGTGAAATGAAAATCAGGACAAACTCTTGTTTTTCCTCCTCTTTCTCACAATGAATTCGTTTAAATGTTAAAACAAAAAGGAATATTCAGTTACATAACTCACAGAATCTCACATAATTTGACAAGTTTGTTTTCACTACCTGTTTTAAAATTCAGAATGGACATTTTCCAGCGAACAAGAATTAGTATTTCCATATGAAATATGTTTCATTGAAAAGTGACTGATATGGTACAGTGGAGTAGAGGCTAAAATTGCATTTTTTTTTAATGGAAGCATTTTGTATTCTTGCAAACCAATGCACAGTAGCATCTTCTACAGTAAGAGGCAGGACCTTGACAGGTAAATCAGTGTAATTCCATTTATTTCAATGAAACAGTGTGAATAATGTTGGCAGTAAATCTTGTCCCTTGTGTCTAAAGCAGAATTTCCTGTCACAAATAGGTTGGAGCCTGGCTCTGTTAATATATCCTCTGTGTCTCCTTACACTTTTTTTTCATCAACCACCGTTATACATCTTTGTCTTGAACAGTAATAATCATAGATTTCATCACATTGGTGCTGCTGATTCTTCTCAATGTGTCATAATACTTACCACTTTCTTTAATGAAACTTCCATTTAACTTAAAAAAAATCCATAGGCACTTACTCTGTCTGAAGGAGATCCCTGCACCATCTTTTGAAGTGTTGTCACAATGCTTTTCATTTACAAATAAATACAAACTAAGTTAAGCTTTGTTCTTTTATTCCTTTTACTTCCTCCCCCTTATTTTGCTTGCCTGCATAAGTGTGGGCAAGACTGATTTTCTTTTTTATTTTTTTTCTCTGTGATCATCTCATGGACCACTTTCCAATGTCCATTCTCACAGACTGCCACCAGTCCATAACCCGTAAGACAATAGTTAGTGTTGTGTAACGCTGCAGTGCTGTTATTCTTGTACCCATAGGAATGTATTTTCTCTATTCTCTCTTTCATCAAGTTCACCTTCATAATGGTAAATCATTTACATCCAAGGTGTTTTGCCAGTGCTGTTCCACTGAGTTTTGAAGGATTTTACTGGCACAAATGGAAGTGAAACCTTATCCTTAATTAAAAGAGAGATGCAAGTCTACCTGTTCTCATAGAAAGGCAAATAGATGAAAAGCTGCTATCAAATAATGTGTACTGTTCAAAGTCTGAGGTGTGGCAATAAAATCTGTTCTTCCACAGTTGTTTCCTTGATTTTTATCTAAAATGTTCAAACACTACAGTAGCAGTAGAAAAATAATGCAAAAATAGCAATTATTATGAGAAGAAAATACTTTTACAAAGGAATACCTTCTTGTAACATAAAGAACAGGAGGACCAGACTTTCTAAATGGGCTCTGCAGATGTCTTTGGCAGCTGGATTGTCATAAGCTTTGAGGGCCTCTTGGGTCTGCAGGCTCCAAGATGTCCTTGAGAACTGTGGAGGTGGAGTAATTCAGGGCTGTAGCCTGTGGAGGTGGAAGGGAGCAGAGGTGAGAGCAGTCATTTGCCCAGGTGCCTTTCAGTCCAGGCGTCAAAGGTTACACTAACTATGCTACTCTACCCCTTGTAAAAATACTCCCTAAACATAAAAATAGAAACTGAGGACTTCTGAGAACCTTGGAAATCTTTATTTTAGTACTTACTAGGATGCTGGTGGAACCCCGAGCCTTCATTTGCCTAGTTAAGTGATGAATATAGATATGGATCTGTCTCCATTCCTTGCAACAGTCTTGCATCTCAGCTCAGTTCCCAATCTCTTTTGTGCTAGCTTTTGTCTTCTTTCATATCTCCTGCTGTGAGAATCACTATCTGTTGGTATTTTTCCACTTCATTCCCTAATAGGAAGCTTTCTTCATGTTATTTTCTGTACCTTTTAAATGTAACAGCTGAGATGAGGAAATTAACTCTGCAACAGGTGTACATTGGGGAGTTCTGGGGCAATCATAGTTAGCATCTGAAATAAAAAGAATCTGATGAAGAAAACCAGGAAAAAATGGAAAAAAAAAAGTATACTCACTGTATTTAACATCAGTTGTACTGCAGCTGCAATTATCCCCAAGAATACATTAGAAATCTTGTGATATTGAATTACAAATATATAATTCAGGCCCATTCTTGTAAGTGGGCCTCACTGTAATATTTGCATATTAATACTCCCAAGTCTCATCATAGCTCCAGTTTACTGAAAATAGTTTGCTCTCTAGAAGCAAAATTAGATGATATTTCTATGTAAATATTTATTCCAAGATGTATATCCTTTATATAGAGACAATCAGACAAAGCAGCATTTACTGAATCCAGTAACAACAAAACAAGTAGAAGCAAAGGATTTGTCTTTTCCACTGAAATCAGAGCCCTGGGAGCAGGACCTTTACTTGGTACACCTGCCCAATGTTCAATGTTAATGGTTGTTAGCAGCAAAGTGTACCTTGCTACCACTCTCTTCTTACTCAAAAAGAATCACTGATTCAACACAATATCTTGAAAATACACTGCAGTTAAATGGTGCTGAGGTACACCTTAGGCAAAAGCTTTTAAAAATACACATCATCAGGGCTGCAGAGACCCACTTCACAGAACTTTCCTACAGTACCTGAAGTAAAACACAGACCCTTGCTTCCATCTCCATGGGAATGCAGGGTAGTGATGTTCTTGAAGGAAATGACACAGTGATGGTCAATTTGTCACTAAACGCAGGCTTCAGCTGCCCCTTTACATTGGTGAGGTCAGAGTCAATAAGACTCAATCAGTTCCACCATTAGCCTACACCAGTCCTCTTGTACATTATCTTTCAAAGTAACACAGAGAAATATGATCATTTAACATTATGTACCTTTGTTTGAACAAAGAGAACTTCAGAAAATTAATTTACCTTGGTACTGAAGGTAGAACAGAGAAACTTTAGGTAGTGTGAAGTTTTTTAATTTTAATTTATAACACAAACTCAGCTCGGTAACATGAAACAGTGCCTGAGCTAATTTTTTTTGCCTGTTGATCTTCATCAAGCTCCCAAATGAGCCAGGTTTATAGGAACAGAAACAGTCTAAATATTTTTAATATAAAGTCGTAATTTTATTTATTGCTTTAATAACTAAAGGCCACGTTGAATAGGGTCCTGAGCAACTTGGTCTAGTGGAAGGTGTCCCTGCCCATTGCAAGGGATTGAAACTAGATGTTAAGAAGAACTTGGGAGATTTTGTTGTGAAGATCTTATTCTTCGGATGGCAGTCATGACAGACAAATGCAAAACTCGTTTACTTTTCTGTCATGTGTAACCTCTCATTTTTTTCTTAAGCTTTTACCTATGCAACACAATAGACCCTTATTTTGAAGGCTGATTTTTTTATTACAAAGAACTGTACAAACTGAACAATAAATTGTCTAAAGCATTGTGCATGCAATTGCCAAACACCATTGCCAGCTACTCTAGTAGTAAGCTGAAAATGCCAAAGGTATTAAAGATTTCATTCAAGTTCACTTGAAATCTGTATCCTTTATCTGCAGTGGTTTCAGCTCTTTAGCTCTAATTATACAACTTTTTACTTTTAAAATGCTTCATTTTTTTATTTGTGTATACCACTTTTCGTTGTATTAAACAGAAGAAAGCCAAGTTACACAGCAAATCTAGAGTGATTAGATTTATACTTGAGACACGTACACATTCACAAACAAACAACTGTTATTACAGCTGTAATAACAAAAAAAACCACCACATGCATTTAATTCTTTCATTTCCATGGCCAACTCCCTTGGTAACCTGAAATTCATGCCCCATTACTCCTGTTTAATATGATATTACAGTGGTTTTGACACATATTTTTCTCAGGTTGGCCGCATAAAACCAGTAAGGCAAATGAGTCTTTACATGTTTAAGAGCATTCCAGCTGAATCAAACACAGAGCAGTCTCCATAGGTGAGATACATCTCTGTGCTACATTAAAGTTTACAAACGGGCATCTCTGTGGGGAAAAAACTAAAAAAGGGAGACGAGAGACAGACAAACAAAGGAAAAGAGAGAAATGTTTCCATAGAATCTTAACTCATCAACGTTTGCAGGAAAAAGTCACCTTGCTTTAACCTCTCTAGCTTTCTTTTCCCCTTTCTTGCTCTAAAATTAGACACATTCATTTCAAAGGAGCCATCTGGGCAATCCCAAGGAAAGCAAGAGAGACCAGACCTGACATTCTTTGAAGCTCAGTTAACCTTAGGAAAAAAAGTATTTTCTTTCTCTTTCCCTTTCTGATTTGAAGAATAAAGCAAAGTGAGTCAAGAGAAACTCCCATTGTGAAGCATAATAGAGAGTGTCATTTCAGCTTTTTCTCGGATGATTCAAGGAGCTTGTTCTACCAGCATGCATCTGCATTTGCTTTATAACAGAGAGTGCTAGCCAATAGGTTAAATGCTTAATATAAGGCTGTGATTCAGCAAGAAACCTCCATTCAGAAAAAATACTGAATCTTAAACTCTGCTATGCTTTTGCTTTCTCTGTTAGGTGTGCTCTCACCTCAAGTACTGCGTGCCACACCTCTAGTCCTGTGTGCACTTTTGGGCATGGCAATATATAAAAGATATAAAGCTATTAGAGAGCATCCAAAGGAGGGTCAAGAAGATGTGGAAGGGTCTCTAAAGGGGAAGCCATATAAGGAGCAGTTGAGGTCACTTGGCTTGTTCAGCCAGGACAAGAGGAGACTAAGGGGAGACCTCATAATGGTCTGCAGCTTCCTCACAAGGGAAAGTGGAGAGGCAGGCACTGGTCTCTTCACTTTGGTGACCAGTGGCAGAACCCAAGGAAACGGCCTGAAGTTGTGTCAGGGGAGGTTTAGTTTACTTTATTAGAAAAAGGTTCTTCACCCAGAGGGTGGTTGGGCACTGACACAGGTTCCCTAGGGAAGTGATCATAGCACCAAGCCTGACAGAGTTCAAGAAGCATTTGGATGGTGTGACTCTTGGGGCTGTCCCTTGCAGGGTTAAGAGTTGGACTCAATGATCCTTGTGGGTCCCTTGCAACTCAGGATAGTTATGATTCTATGTTTCTGGTGTATATGCTCTCCTGAACTGGGGTCCCGGAGCACCATACTGACTTTATACATCTCACACACGAGTGCAGGAATGACTTAACCATAGGCATCCTAGGGACAAAGGAACAGGTGAGGCAAATTATCCTAGTTATTTCTGATGTTGACAGATTTTAGCATATTTTTGTACTGGGGTAACTTTTTGCCCTCTTATATCAAAAAACCATGATAATTTTTCCTATTCACTCTTTCCTTTCCTATTTTTGTTAAAGAATAACTTTCCATGATGAATGCCTTTAATTTCAGTGAGCAAACTGTGGAATAAAGTAACACTCCAACTGAATTAAAGAAAGAGAACCAAACCCTCTAGAAAGAGGTAACTAAAGACTTGAGTGGAGAATGACAGGATCCTGTGGAAAGCAATACACAGGCTGGATATCAGAGACAATTTGTAGCTGAGAGACATGTCAGACTTCCATAGGCACAGACAGGATAAGCAGGGAAGGGTTTTTGCTAGAATTTTCTGTAGCCAATTGGTCAAACTACTTGAGAACAGAGCTTACAATGCTTGAGATAGGAAATATAACCAGAATGCACAGAAAGTACCCTAGTTGCTTTTTGCCCATCAAATACTGGTGCTCATCAAATTTGTTGGTTTAGCTGGAATTTTAAAATGTAGTATTTATACCTAACTACAAATGGTTAACAGCTTGTCTGGTCCTTCTTTTAAAACAAATCACATTCATTGCCTTAACTTCAGCAGCATTTCCACAGTTCTTCCCTGCACTGAGAGCTCTGAGCTTGCTTATGTTCATATTTCTCCTTTTTTTGGCCTCTCAAATGTTCATATTAACAAGACAGTATTTTTCATTGAATCATTCAAATTTTTAAATATTTCCTAAAAATCTTCCTATAAATATTTCAAGAAGCTCCCTTCCAGCATAAATAATCTTCATTGCATATTAATCCAGCCAGGTCTCTAATTCTGCACCCTCTTCTCCCACCTTTAAGTATCTGTTCCACATTTCTTAAAGATGAACAAGCAGTTTTGATGAAATGCTTGAGTAGGCTGTGTATTACATCACAAAAAACATATAAAATAATATGTTCTTCGTTATTGTCTCTTTCTGTTTTAAGACATCAAACACCCTGTTTGCATTCAGGCTTGCAGGAGACGTCTGCCTCATGCTGTCTCTAACCCAAGTCATTTTAGCTGTGCTCATCATCTAGCTCTGATCTGCTTGTGCTGGCTCCTCCATTTTTTTCTCCACTAGAGTAGCAGACTGCTGGGCTTAGAGACTGTCAGTGACTTCGATTTTTGTATTGTGTCAATGTACAATATTTCCTGCTTATCCAAGATTAATTTAATCTGCCACCATGATGCCCACAGTTTCAATGACTTTAAGTACATCCGGGGAATTTCACAATCCTCTGCAGGCTATTATTAGCTGAAATAACTTAACCTTTTATCAGTTTTCAATAACTTGCTGTCTACCTCCTTTATGGACTTAGTAATGCATTAAAAAACACTGTTCCAATATTGACCTCTATGACACTTCTCTATTGACCATCTTTCAAGTTCACAAACATCAATTTTGTGGATTCTTAGACTTTAACATTCTACAAAGTTTCCAATATTATATATCCTTCTGAGACCATTGGTATTATCTTTGTTTAAAATCTATAAGATTATTTTTTTTGTGGATGATCATACTAAGTGTCTGAAAGGTCCTGAGCCAGTTCTATTTGTATGTAATTTTAATTAGCTAAAGAAAAAAACACAGCAATAAAACTCATGACATTGAAAAAAACCACTATCATTATTAGTGGGATTATCCTTTTTTTAATTTTTTTTCCGCTCTTTAGCATTTTGAATTATAAGATCACGAAATATTTTAAGAAGAAAAGAACAGTTCACTGATGTGAAAATTGGTACATGGTTTACCTAAAACTGCACAGTTAGTGCTAGAGCCCAGAGCTTCCAAATTCTAGTTGTCTCCCTGCTGAGGTGTGCTGTCTCTCATGCTGGCACGTCACCATTCTCCCTCTTACAGAACCTTACCTGTTGTGAGGTATAATTTCTCACGAATGCCTACTATCACTTTGTAGCAGTGAGTGCTGAAAGGCGATGTAAAGGCATGGTGCGATGCACACAGAGAAGAGGTAACTATTTGTTGGCTTGGAAGGCACTTAGCTCTTTTTATGCTGAGGCTGAGCAGGAAAGAGACACCAGAGCTGAAATAAGTGGTTTGCTTTTTTTCTTTTTTCTTCTTTTTTTTTTTTTAAATTAGGGGGAAAAAATTAAAATAATTTTATTTAACTCTGGGTTATAGTTTGATTTGGTATGAAAGTGGGAAAGAAAGTGAAATTATCTGGACTGTTAGAATGGATTTGTAAATGAATGAATAACCTCTGGAAGTAAAATTGTGATTCACACAAAATGAACATTTCCATTTTCTTTCATTTCAAAATATTTCTCATGATAGAATGTTGTGCAGAGAACAATTGCATTCAAGAAAATCTGTATATCTTAAAAAAAAAGTGTGTAGAAAATGGGTAAAAGAAAAGAAAGAGTTCATAGCAATGAAACATATTTATCTATATAAAGAGCAACATACATAAGATCCTGTTTCAGTTTTTAGACACATCACATAACTCACCAGGGCCGCCTAATATCCCACACACAGACTTTTATCAGTGTGGCTAGAGGAGGAGTGGTTGGTCCTAACTATAGGCAATGTGACATGCATTTAAGCAGTTCTGATTACAGGAGAGGCATATGATTTCTGTTCTGTGATCAATGTTTTTTTCCCCAATGATGTATGAGCATATCCTTCATTTGATTATCAGGTGCAAATTTTGTTCCAAACTCCTAATTAATTCTGTAAGATGTTTTTGGTTTCTTTTTGTTATTCCCACCCCCTCCCGCCAGCTGAGATTTCATGTTCAGAACCATGATAGTTTTCCAGAGATCAGGCTGATACTCATTATTTTGTGAACTGGCCAGGATCCATGATGGCTAATAGAGAAACAGGATCATTCTAATGGCTTTTAAAGCCTAATTGTGGAGACAGGAATCACAAGATTTCCTGTTTATCTTGCTTTTTGTATTTTCATGCAAAATGAGTCACTGTCAGCTCTACTGGCTAAAACAAGAGTGCTAGATGCCCTCTGAGCCTGTTGAAGAAACAGATACTTGTTTTCCCCTGCAAAAACCATGGGGGACATATCAGACCAGTGAAAAGATGTTAGTATAAACTTGCTATCATATCTGCACTGTTGTGGTCTAGCAAATACGGACAGTAAAATCTGCAATGATATAGCAATATGGGCTTCAAGGTGTGTCAATAGCAGCATATGAATGCTTTGGGGAATTATGGTTAAACTCTGAGTTATACGTTGGGCCGACTTCTATTTGCAACTATAAGACAGTAAATATTTTTATACAGGTATGTTATTGTGTGCTATTCTAAATCTACCCTCACTGTACTCTGGAGCAAACGCACTGTGCTGGATCTCTCTGTATTTAGACATCAATAGATAGATGTGCACTAGTTACTCTGAATGTATGGTTTATCCAACCCATTTTAGCCAAATAGTTCAGACGGGGTACGGCAAGGGTACGAGGCTTCTTCTTGCAAGACAATACCTGGCTAGGTCATGCATAAACACCTGTGTGGAAAACATCTGCATTTACTCATGGTTCTCACCTAAGCGCTCTCTTTAAAGATATGTAGAGATATATTTTGCATAAAAATGAACAGTAATGTTTTTATATGAACATTTATTTTAATACTGATTTCTAAGTTTACCTGAATTTTCAACATAGATCCAGACAAAGGCAGCAGGGGAAACTTGGGCCAGAAGCAGTGCTCTCAGTATTTATTTTCTGTAGGATTAATTGACAATAGTGCTGTCACCACCTTAAATATTAAACCTAATCTAGGCTGAATATCCATATTGTCTGCTGAGTCTTTGAAAAAAGGATGTCATGAAAATTTGAAAAGGAATTTCCCTTTTATCTGTTCCTGCAGCAACTAGAAGATTTTTCTACTCTTCTACCCCTTTTCTTTCACAAAGACACACAAAACCCCATTAGTTAGTTATTGTTCCTAGAGCAGAGTGTTTCATTTAGGTGTGTCTGTGCTGAATGTTGACTTGAAAATCTTTACTGGTGTTCATATGCTTGTGAACACTACTCCAGACACATTTCATTACTGCATATCTGTACTTGGTGCTTACTGGTGTTCCCTGCAACCACTTGCAATTAAAGATCAGACATGAAGGATCAAGATTTCACAGACACGGGAAGACTGCCTGGGCTCTGTAAGGCTCTTCATGAGAATAAATTTGCCTCAGAGATGAAAGTGGCTAAGGTAGGTAGGATGCTTTAATGAACTAAGAAAATTATTAATGCCTCATGGTGGTAATAAGACACCACCTGTTAAGCATGGTGTGCACTAGTA